>NW_009915016.1:28376-75882 GCF_000696875.1 Nestor notabilis | reverse complement strand
TATTCCTCTTATCATTATTATTGGTAGCAGTAGTGGTTTGTATTATACCTTAGTTACTGGAGAGCTGTTATCTCAACTCGTGGGAGTTACATTCCTTCGATTCTCCTCCCCATCCCTCTGGGAGTGGGGGGAGGAGCGAAGGAGGGGGGGAGCGAGGGAGCTGCTGCATGGTTCCAAGTTGCCGGCTGGGCTTGGGCCACGACACTGCCTCTTTGGACAATGGCCTTGGGTCATATTCTTTTGGAACAGCTTCAGAAACACCAAGGTGAAGAGCTCATCCCTCACTCCTAAGGTCATGTTTTCACTTCACTGTTACCCTATTGAGCATCTGGGTAAAGGGTGGAAGAATCTCTCCTTTTCTCTTTCTCTGATTTATTTGCTGTACAACATTTGTAACTACAAAACCACAGAATCACAAAATGGCTGAGGTTGGAAGGCCTGGCACCTAGAGCCAGCTGCCTAGGACCATGACCAGAGAGCTTCTGAATATCCCACGGATGGAAACACCACAACCTCTCTGGGAAACCTGTGCCAGTGTATAGGCACCATCACAGGAAAAACATGTGTTCTGTTGTTCAGACCTAATATCCTGTGTTACAGTTTGTGCCACTGCCTCTTGCCCTGTCACTGGGCACCCTGAAAAGAGCTTGGCTCCATCTTCTTTATATTCTCCCACCAGAATTTTTTATACATTGATGACATCTTCCCTGAGCCCTTTCTAGGCTAAACTGTGTCCTGGCTCTCTCAGCCTCTCTTCATGCAGTAGGTGCTTCAGGCCCTTGGTCATCTTTGTGGCCCTTTATTGGACTCTCTTCAGCATTCCCATGTCTCTCTTGTACTGAGAAGTCCAGAACAGGTGTCCAGTGCTGAGTGGAGGGAAAGGAGCACCTCCCTCAACCTTCTGGCAACATTCTTCCTCATTAAGCCCAGTTTATCTTGGCATTTGCTGCCTTTGCCACAGGGCCACATTGCTGGCTCATGTTCAAGTTGGTGTCTACCAGGGTCCCCAGGTTCTGTTCTGCCAAGCTGCTTCCCAGCTGCTCATCCCCCAGTGTGTACGTGTACATGGGGTTATTCTTCCCCAGGTGTACTTTCTTTTGTTGAACTTAATAAGATTCCTATCAGCCCATTCCTCCCGCCTGCCAAGGTCCTTCTGAATGGCAGCATGACCCTGTGATGTAACAGCCACTCATCCCAGTTTTGTGCCATCATTAAATCTGCTATGGGTATATTCTGCCCCATCATCCAGATCATTAATGAACATGTTGAGCAGGACTGGAGCCAGTACTCACCCTTGGAGTCTACTGCTAGTTACACATCTACAAGCAAACTTTGTGCCTCTGATAAGTAGCACTGATGGTTATGATCCATCAGTCTCTGGGCTATGGGCACAGAGACTTTGTCAGAAAACTCAGGTGTTGAAGATCTACTCCTCTGTAGTGCAGAGGCAAAATCTTAGTTTCGTTTTCTATTTTCCCTCAATTTTTAAACCTGTTTAAATTTTCATAAGAATTTACTTATTCAGGCCGTAGACATCTATGGTCAGGCATCCTTAATGCCTGTGATTTATTAACTTTGCAAGAACTGGTTAAATAATAACTAAATCAGAAAAAAATCAGTGGAAGCAGGTACACTGAGGCTTGCTACAAAACCCTGTGTCCTGGGCTCCAGTCAGAAGAGTGGGGTTTGGTTTGTTTATCCATTTCCTCTGAAAGGTTTTCAGCAAGTAGATCTTTCATTGAGGGCTATAGTCCAAGGTGTAATTCCAGCTCTGCTGGGGATAAAAGCAGAAGTTTGGGAATTCCTGAAAAGCCTTTTAGAATGTTCTGAGAATTAATCAAAGTAGAATTAATCAAGCCTGTGGCAGATAGATCAAGCCTACTTCTTAAATTAGCCAGGTTTTTATTTCATTATTGATTCAGATTGCTATCATTATGAATATGTGGTAGTTAGGAATCTGTATAATGTCATGTATTCTGGTATTGCTAACGGCTTTATCCAGTTGGGTCTTAAAAAATTTCAAGGATGGAGATTGTGCAACCCACCAGTCACACAACCTGTTCCTATAGTGACTCTCCTCATGACAAATTCTTCTTGTATCTAGTTAGAACCTCTCTTGTTTCTTTTTAAACCTTTTTCCTCCTGCCATGATCTGCTGTGAAAAGCCTGTTTCCATTTTCCTGATAATATTTTGTAAGGTACTGAGAGGTTCCCTACTAAGTTTTTAAAATAAATAAAATTTCAACTGTAGCAAATGATCTTTAACTTTTGCTCCGGACTTCTTTGCTCCCTAGGCAGAATTGGTAGCATGGATTCATTTCACAGGCTCGTTAAAGAGACTGGGGAGGCGTGTTAATATTATTCACCTAGGAATTCAATGAAATTTATAATAAAGAAAAAATAATTCACTTGCTTTCTGTGGGTTGTCCATGTCACAAGCAAGATAACTGAACAGAAGCAGCATGAGTGCTCCAAACCCCCACTCTCCAAAACTGTAATATATAAACAGCTGAAATAAAGGAAACTGGCAGTGAAGACAGATGAAAAAGTCACCTTTTATCTTAGTAAAAGATCAGAGAATGGCATGTTCTCTAAAGACAGCTATTACTCTGAAGTCAGTTTATGGAAGACTGAAATAGTACATAAATGTATATAAGATGAGAAACAAATGAAAATACGTAAGTTGATAAACTATGCAAAAAATTACAGATTTTGACAGATCTGAGTTACTGTGAGAATGAATGACTGGAATAAGAATTACTGAATACATAAATAAGCTTCTGTGTGTGTCAGTCTCAGGTTTTATTTTATTCCACTGCACAGAATGCCTCGAATGACCAAAATGATCTGAAGCTATCTTAAAGACCTATTTAGGAAACAGCTTACAAGATGGAGTAAAGTCTATATTGAGCAAACTTTAAAGGCTTTGGAGGCTTTATTTAGATAAGCATACAAAGTGTGAATATGTATTTGAACCTATTTAACTTCTTGTTTCTTGTTTTTGTTCTGGATCCAAATGACTCTTTCAAAGCTATATTGGATGTATGGTTGTAATAAAGAAGAAAATATTAACAGTGTTAAAGTGTTTGACCTTGAGCTGGCAGGGAATGGTTTTCTTTTGCCAGTGGAATCTTTTTCTGCATCTCTAAAATACTGATGATGTGTTATGAACATGAGGGAAAAAAAAATAGACTGAAGAGGGAGACAGAGATTATACCATAAAGTACTGAAAGGGGAAGGGTAATTATGCAGGGTTATAAATAGTGTGGGCTCAAAGTCCCTGTGTTATATTTTATAAGCTACAGGAAAATTGCTAATTGACCATAGAGTGAATCCATGATATAATGTTGTATTCCTTAGAACAGAAATATATATGGAAAAAAAAAATACTGGAAAAGTTTTAAAAGGAGTTCTTACAGGTATTCACTGATAGGAACAAGTCCTGAAGATTCAAGAAAGACCAACATACAGAATTAAGTGAAGATAAGACTAATGTGAGCACTAGGTTATTTCTGTTACACTGAACATCAGTTGTAAGTAAAGGCTTTGAAACTGTTTTTAAGAGATCAAGTGAGAAAATAATGTGAAGGATTCAGCTTGATTAGGAACAGAAAATACACTTGTAGGAAGAAAATGAATTTATGCATTGCCTTTTTTTTTTTTTTAATAGGAAGCCCATTGTAGCTTCAGAGTTGGAGAGAGAAAATTGAAACTGCAGTTTGAAATTTTTTTGTAACGTTTTTTTTGCAGGTATAGAAGTTTTACACAAATGAATACCTGCAACCGTAGGTTGATTCCTTGGGCTAAAGGATAAGTAAGAAAGAAGCTTCCTACTGAGAATTTCAGCAGCCACTAGTAGGCAGGGGTGCTTGACTGGACACTCTAATTGGGTGCATTTTGAGCGAGAAGTATAAGAGCTTCCCCCAAAGCTTTTTGTCCATACAGTCACTTAAGTATATTACAAGATTCTGAAACTATCTTGATCTCAGCGCAACTATAGAGAGGCATAAGGAGTAGTCAGTCACAAGCTGTTGAAGGTAGGGAATGAGACCTTTCATTTCATTCCATCATATGCAGAATGAGTAAACAAGAGATTTGCTTGAATGTGTTATCAGAATATTGTTGGGGGTTTTTGGTTTGTTTTTTGGAGGTTGGTTTGGGTTTTTTTTGATTGTTTGGTTTTTGTGGTTGTGTTTTTTTGTTTTGTTGGGTTTTGTTGTTTCTTTTGTTTGGTTGGTTGGTTTGGTTTGGTTTTGGGTTTGTGGGTTTTGTTTTGTTTTGGTTTTGGTTTTTGTTTTGTTTTGGTTTGTTTTTTCCCAGAATTGGTTGTCAGCAGTTCTTAGCATGTGTTTGATATTCAGCAGTCACCTTTCAAGCTCAGCAATTAAAGAGATGTCATGTTGCATTATTTCTGTTTCCTGAGGAGCAGGTGAACAATTTTCGTGGTCCTACCCAGTCCTGTTGCTACAGATGTTAGACCAAATGAACATAAAATAACTTTTTGTCAAACAGGCTTTTGCTTACTCCCTTCCTTGCAAAGAGTAAATGACAGAGTGATCATATGAAATTTCAGTGTTCAGACACAGTAGACCATGTTGCAGAGCTCCACAAGTTATTGAAATTGAACTTTAGTTATCAACTTAAATTAACAAAATTGATGATGGTCTCCACCAGTATTTTGTAAATTGTCATAGGAAACGAGGAAAAAAAAAAAATGGAGTAGAGTAGCAAAGCACCAAAACTAGCACAGAACTGTAAACTTGTTGAGGCAGAAGTTGCAGATCATATCTGATACATGCTAAGATAACAGTCCACAATAATGGAGAAAGGAAACATACAGGCTACAGTCTTCCAACAGTGTCTTAACCTAATGTTAGAATAACAGAATTATTAGTGAATGCTGCTGTATTCCTTGTTCATTTGTCATAGTAGGTTCTGTGCAATGCATGTCTAAACCACGTGTCATCTGGTTTTGTTCATAAAATGAAATTTTAAAACAGTTATTGCCCTTCTAGGTAGTGTTCCCACCAGCTGACACATTTCCAATTAAATCTTTTAACTGAAAATGTCCATCTTCATGTAGTTGGAAGAATACCCATCTCAGGTTGAAATTCTTTCTTTTCCAAACAGAGAAAACAAAACAATCACAGATGATACAAAATGGTGAAGATATTAAGGTAAGAAACCCATGTTCTCATATCTCTTCTGAATTATGAACAGCAGAGACGTAAGTTAGCATGTTTTACCTGGAGTGAGAACTCTTGACAGTAGGGCTGTTGGCTATTCAAACCTCTGCTTACTTCTAATTCTGCATACTTTGCAAATACTATTGTGCTTTTTTCTTCTCCCTTCCCATAACTTTTTGCCATTAATTAATAAAAAATTCAGCTTTTAGAGAGAGGTGTTTTTTTTTTTTTTTTTTTTTTTGAAACACAATTTTTTGCTTGCTGGTTCTAAGCATGCCAACATAGTATGGTTATAATAATTATTAGTTTAAGAAAAAAGACCTCCAGGAGGGACAAGTGGTTCAGGTTTCATATATTATTAAAACAGTTTCTGAGTGTAGTATTGTATGAGTATGTCTGCAAAAAACTGACAGCAAAGACTGCCTTTCTCCCACACTGCACCAGCGTGGTCTCATGAGAGAGGCTGCTGCTGACATGCTTTAATCTAAGTGAAGCTAAAAATGACTTTTTGTGTATGTCTAACATAGAAATATCATAGGGTTGACTTTTTTTCTTCTTCGGAAGGATGTGGCTAAAAAATTCAGAACAAGAGATCCATGTTTGAAATATCATAAAATTACAATGTATTTTTCAAATATCTGACTTAGGATTCATATTCAGAAGTAGTGATGTTGCCATGTGCTCTTTCAAGCTGTTGTGGTCAGCTTTCCTTTTGACAGGTCATTTGCAGAGTTCATAGGCATGAGTGGTTAGTGCGAATCAGAATATACTTTGATATTGAAAGGAAAATTCAAGAAAAGCAAGTGTTTTTGATAAAAGCATACTTCGAAGATGGTTGTTTTTATTATATATTTTGTATCAGTATGATTAGTGCTACTAGGTATTTAGAAGCAGAGATTAATCGGAGTGCTATCTGTCTAAACAAAGAATCAGCTATAAATCCTACCTTTGTGAGGTTTTTTTCTTCTTAACTAATAACTAGTTATTGTTAATTTTAGCAATTAGGTGTGTATGAAGGAATACTAAGTCTAATATTTTGCTGTCAGTGCTTATATTATGTCTATGATGCAAATATTTTTGTAAATATCAGAGTTTCATCTTATATAGTAATAACCAAAAGTTCCTCTAAAAAGTCATTTCAAAATTCATTTTGGTTTGGAAATTAGAGATATGAATCAGGAAAAGTGATCTTCGCAAAAACATAATCATAATTGACTCTAATTCTTAGTTTGAATATAGTGAATATAATAAATACATTCAGTGGATATGGTTGCAAAGTAATCTAATTTCTACTGTTAGGTAAAAACTACCACATTGAACAATGTCCTTAAAATTACAGTAGTGTTAGACTAATTTCTTTGTATCAGCAAGAAACAGGAAAAAGCACTGTTCCACTATACTTAAACTGGATAAGAAGGACATAATGGTTTGAAAACTCTAGAAAGCCAAATCATCTACTTCAGTGAACATTTTGCTGTTACAGGAGCTGTAACATTTGCTGTGCACAAATGATGCAGGCAGGTTCACAAGCTGGGTCTTAGGTGTGTGCCAGGAACAGAAAGATAATATCAGGACTGATGCTGAGGACAAGAGAGCCCTCTTAAAGCAGAAATGCTACAAAAGTGCTATTGAATTTCCAAACACAGCAACTGCCCACCAGAACAGACTATATGTACTGTGTCCTATCTACAATATTTCATGATCAGAAAAGCCTTAGAAATATCTGAAAGCAGTCAGTGTAAGAATTGTGTGATGTACCTCACTCTTAATATTTTATTATTTGAAAAATGAAGGCAAGACTTTTTATGAAAATCGTAGAATCAACCTGGTTGGAAAAGACCTTTAAGATCAAGTCCAACCGTTACCCCAGGACTGCCAAGTCCACCACTAAACCATGTCACTGAGGGCCTCATCTGCCACTTCCAGGGACAGTGATTCAGCCACTTCCCAGGAAGCAGGGGACACACACGTTCTTTTCCTCTACTTTTACTCTTCTTGAAGCTTTTTACTACACCTTATGGAAGTGACATACTAAGTTGGCATGTCACAAATGGCACAAATCCTTTTATTTCGAAACGCCGCATCCTACACACTTCTGTAATTAAGAGGTTTGATGAACTGATAACTGCAAGTGCAAAGAGTGATGACTGTCCTGGGAGAGATGAAAGTTTTGGTCTGTTTGATCCTGATGATAAATCATTACCAAGTAGGGAAAAAAAATTTAGTCACTTAAATTTTCAGTGTTTTTAATTTAATAAACAACTATGTAAAGACATACAAAATATTAATTATTTTGGAAGAGAATGAAAACTGATCTCTCAGAAAATGGTTTTACAAGTTACATAATACAGATATTTTTTCTAGATTCTTAGGTGCTATTCTTTAAATTACTGACAGTGAACCCCTCCAAAGGATGTGTTTACTTGTCTTTATAGTGTTGTTTTACAGGCATCAGCACTCTATTGATATGAAACTGTTTGGAAACACCTCTTGCATTGCTTTCCATGTTCATTTGGTTTGTATTTAATTTTGCATAATAGATACACATTTATTGTTATCTAGTATACTTCTGAACAAAACTTGTTGATCTGTCCTTATTCATTTAAATTCTGTCATGTAAAAAAAAAACAGGTGAGTTTTGCTTTGAAATACGTTCTCATAAATATACAAAATCACTTTTTAAAACTTCTACTTTTGTTTAAATAAATGCATATTTCATATATCTCTCATAGCAAGCCTCACATACGTATATACTCGAATGCAACTGAAGTCCTGTCTTTTTGAATTGGGTTTCATTTGAACAGCTGAATGCTGTGAGTGGTGTGACCCACTGTCATTGTTAGAAGTTCCATGCAGGGAAAAAGAAGAGACTTAGGAGAAAGATCATGCAATAAAATTCTGATTAAATGGAATTGTTAACTCCAAGAATGGATTCTTGCAATATAATTGTATGTTATGGATGCTTGCTCCTATGAACAGCAGAAAGAATCTAAGCTTGCAGGAGCTCTTTTCCTCTGAATTACATTCTGTAGAGAATGAGAGTTTCATTCAAGTTTTAATTCAACCTGAATTCGGTTGGTTCAAAATTAAGAGCAGATTCTGTCCACAGACTTTTCAATCTGTACACTTAGAAGAAACGCTGAAGAGGTAGCAAAAAGGTGGAAGGATGTCTGTATCATTGCTTTTGAGAAAAAGGTTCTAGAATTACTGTCCATAAACTGTGGGCTGTTAGTTTTACTCCTGACTAATAAAACAAGGTCTACCCTTCATCACAAATTCTTGTATTTTCTTTCCTGACCTATGGTTAGTAGAAGGAAATAAAAAAAGACAATTAATCACTTGGATTCTGTAGTGTTACACAGCAGCATCAGTTCTTGGCTTTTCCATTTACATTGGATGTAAATTTGAAAAAAAAACATACAAGTTGCTATGAGAAAATGGGGTAAGAAAAATGAAGGTAGTGTGGGTAGTAGCAGTTTCTCTTTTCATTCTTGGCTGCAGATATTTAGTATTCTGCCCATACTTCCAGTCTTTTATCCTGCCTGCCTCCTGTTTCTTGTTTTCCTGGCATTCAGCCTTACTTTGGCTGAGCTGATAAGAGGCAGTTGGCACAAAGACTCATTTGCATCTTTCTCCAGCTCTGCAGTGACTCAGTGTGGTAGGTAACAGCTACAGAGGTGGGAAAACTTGGGATAAACCAAGATCCTGGAGGAAAAGCAGAGAAGGATGGAAAGCAATGTCGGCATGTGCTGAAGAGGAGCAGTGCTTCTGCAAATATAGGGTGGGGACAAGAACACTGCTTGAAGTCTTCAGAGGAGACATACTCTCTGCAACAAAAGTTCCAAAGTACAGGAGACTAGATGTAGTGAATATGAAAGGAGGGATTTATTTGGAAAAGGACTCTTATGTGGGATTTTGTTATATATATCTTTCATTTTACTTAAATAGTGTTTGTGAAAGCAACAATAAGATGATGCTCTTGTTTTTCAGTTTACATTTGTATTTAACATATAAGTAGTAAATCTACTCAGTACATATACTAAACACGTATAATGAGGGAAGAAAAAGGAACATCCTGACATGGCATGCAATTTGCGGTATTTTCTAATCTGCAGTCTAGTATATTTATTGTTTTCATTTCTTTTTTGTTTGCTTTAAAATGAAGAAAATATTTTAATATGCCCACATTATGTTTTATCTTTGCATCTATGGTTGGTCCTTTACTGTATAAAGAAATTCATCCATGGATGTTATTTCAACTCATAAATGTGTTGAATCTACTAAACAAATGAGTTACAGAAGTGAATGTTCAACTAACGCATAAAATACGGCCGTATTTCTTACGTTTCTTAGTGACTTTTTCCTGGATTGTCCATAGGAAGACTTGAATACCAACTGCCTGTACTGGAACATTTATCTCTAAATATTCATGATGAGTTCACTTAGCAAATCACTGCATGAGTTAGAAATATTTATGATTCCCAGCTGATTGTTAGTGTCCTTAGCTTTGACTGGTGATGCTTGTTTTGGGTATAAATGTCAGAAAAGTATTTAAGCAGATACAGAAATTGATCCCTTTAGCTTACTAAGGGTAAGCCTTATACTTTGCATGTTAAATTAGTGTAGGAACAGATCAGATGAAATAGTCCACCAAGGTCAGTGACAGTAAGAGATAGCATTTATGGAAGGCACAGAAATCTGGCCAATATCTGATACTCATTTTCCTCATACTTCTCCACAGTTACAGGATTCTTGATCCTGACTGTTAACCTCATCATCTTGTTTAGAAGCCTATCATTTATGAATTTGCCTAATCCCTTTTTGCAGCAGCTGATACCATCTACTTCCACAGTCTCCTGTAGAAAGAGAGTCCAGAAAATTTCTCCCCACTGTGCAAAGAAATATATTATTTCACCTGTTTTAAATTGATCTCCTGGTTGTCTCAATGGGTTTTCGCTAATTCTAGGGTCAGAGAATCAGTGACTAACACTTCCATGCTCACCTTTTCCACTCCATTAATGAATCTGAAGACCTGATCTTGCCTTGTTCTTCTCTGCAAATTGAAGGATACACAGTTGTTTTTATTTCACCATTTAAGAAGGTGAGATTCCCTTCATCATGTCAATTGCTCTCTTTGTGCTTGTTCTATTACCGGGATAGCCTTTCTGAGGTACATAGTATTACATTTAAAACTACAAAACCAAAAAAAAGTAAATATTTCCAGAGAAAGGTACTAATGTTTTTCCATCTCTCAGGAGAAGGTGGGAGAAAAAAGGAAGAAAAAACAAATGATATTTAATAGTCACTATACTTAAAATTGAAATTTGACAGCACTGAATGGGATTTGAGGAAGAGAACATAATAGGACAGAAATCATGGTTTTAATTTGCCATGAAACCTGTATAATCATTCATATGAGTGATTTTGTAGTTACTTCAGTTACACGTAAGAATTCTTTTACATAGGTATGCAATATATGACTGCTTGCACAAGAAGCAAAACTGCTGACTTTGTGGTTGATCTGAATACTCTTTCATTCTGCATTTGTGATTAATGCCACGTATTTTGCCATGAAAAATTTTGGGATCAGATGCTATCACACAGTGACAGAAAATGTATCTTGCAATCCACTGCAGAGTAGTTGTTCAGTAAGAGTGTAAATTGCCAGAATATAAAAAAAAAAAAAAAGGTTTTAGGGTTCAAAAAGACTGTTCTCCTCAGAGATAGGTGAGTGTTCCTGAGGCTGTAATATCGTCCACTGATAAGAGTCAGAAAGGTCTCATTCACTACTCAAAGTAATAGTTGCTATTATGGAACTGTCATTAGAAAATCACTGACGTTCTAGTTCCCCTGCAAAAAAAATATGATAATTTTAATTAGATGGTAAATAATTTATAACATGAATAAAATATGGTGTGTTCACATAATCACATGTGATTCGACTTGTGCAGTCAGTGTGAGTCTGGAGAAGCAAATTATTTAACTCACAATTATGTGTGTTTCGATTTTGTCAAAGAGAAAAAAACAAACAAAACCCACAAAATCCCCTTTCCCAAAGTCTTTGACTTTGTATGATCCAGGACTGAAAGAAGGTAGAAAGAAAGAGGTTTCTAAGGTATTTCAAAAGATTTTGCTTTTACTATTTTCTGGTGAAAGTATGACATTTTTGAAGTGTTTTGAAAAGTATGCTTCCTCTAGCAACATTTTCTCTGGACTTCATTATTCATCAGATAATACTAAGGATTGGGCAACTCTTTCTTAATGATTGGAATTTTCAGCAAGACTTCTGGATGATTGCAGTTCTCATGATTTATCAATACGTGATGTGTTCTTTGCAACACACCTTTAGCCTGTTGTTAACAGGAGAGTGCTAAGACTCTTGTTAGTTGAAGATGATGTTTGGTCTTGCTGTGGGGCAGGGATCATTGTGTCCAGTTTGCTGAATGTGTTTTAGCTATTTTACTTTGGATGCACAGGTACAAATATTTTGTCTTAGGTAATCTATTGTCTGTTGCGCTTAGACAGTTTTTCTTGGCTTTTACATAAACTTCGTATGTTTCCTGACACCTGTTTTGCTCAGACTGAAACAGAATCTTGACACTTACTGCTTTAATACTCTTCTTTTCATCTTCATCAGTATTAATGAGGTAAGTCATGATTTCCTCCAGTACTGAAGGAAAGATGATGTATGGCAATTTCTTCCTATTTTTTTGCCTTAGTTCTTACACAGGACCCAAGTCTGAATCACACAGGAGACTGGTAGGTAAGGTCTGAATTGCTGGTCCACAAAAGGCTAAGGTAAACCACTTTCAAGACTATGCAAATATTTGTAATTTGCAGTTCCACTCTTGAAGTGGTCAGTTAGTTTTATATGCTTGGTAGAAAAAGTATTTGCTTCCCAAGTGAACAGAGGAAGTAAAGAACTTCTCTTGAGATATGATGTCCTTCATGTAAAGATGTTCAAAATAATAAAGGAAATCTTTTTCTTGGTAATTTGTAACACAGTAAAAGATGGGTGCACCAGAGATGGAATGCATGGAATTGTTCAGTCAGTGGATTCTTGGTACAAAATCTCTCTGGATGTAAGTACTGTTAAAAGACAGACAAGGCTCACACTCATATTTCATTTGCTTTGACAACCTACTGGCATAGTTACCACTATTCTAATTTATTACCAATCTGGAGAAACATCATACCTTTGCAGCAGCGATAAGGAAAATGAAGGCCTGAATGTCTCTGTGTTCATGCTCTTTTTTTTTTTTTCCCTCTTGTCATTTTCCTTTAAATATACATTTTTCACAATTTCAGCTTTTATTTTGTGACCTATAACCTCATCTGTTTTCAAGGGCACTTAAATTGAAGAGCAGCAGTAACAGCAACAGGAATAGCAGAAGTAGCAGCAGCAGGGATTCTGCTTGTGTAGCTATGAGAAGTATTTCAGTAATGAAAGGGATAATCGTGGCTCCCTGCCTCTGCTGTAATTGAAAATCTAGTATAGTGCCTTTTCCATTTAACTTTATTGCTTGAGTTCAAATCATTGTACAAGAGGGAAAGCAACACTAGAATAATGTCTCTTATGGTGCTTTCCTGTCCACCAGTTTGATACCTAGCATTAAAGTTAAAAGAAAGAGCAATTACATATATTCAATTATTGAGGAGGGAAAACACTATAACTATAAATTGCAGTAATGAAAAAAGGTTGCTTACCAAATTTTTTACGTACTAGTTCTGTCTACCAGGTTATCTCCAATGAGCTGGAAAACAAGTGACGTTAACAAAATGGTCAAAGTAATTTATGCTGAATTACAATGAAAAACCTTTTTACTATAGTAATTGCACTAGCATGTGAACAAAATGGATAAAGCTGCTCCTTCCACTGACAAAGCACAACCTTACATCTGCAAAGTGTTGAAGTATTTTCACTTTCTATGGTCTTAACTGCCAATGAAGGTATGTAGTACATTTTGCAGTACTCTGATAATTATTGTTATACCACATGGTTTTCAAACTTTCTTAACTATCTTCTGGTGACCATGCATCTGAACAGAAACACAATGGGTTTAAGAATTCTAAATTCATCTAAAATATATGCTTATTATTTACAGTAGTTTGTATCACTGTGAAAAAAGACCAATTCTAAAAATAGGTACTAATTATGCATTTGAACAGTATGTTTTCTGTCTTACAAGAAACTGTAGATCCACAGCACCTGGACTTCTACCCACTCTGTTGTGTTATCTGTCGACTTCTGTTTTCAGAGTAAAGCCATGTGGATATTCTGCGCTGATGGATCCAGTCTAGTTTTATCCTTATCAGTACTTACTTAGGTGTATTTCAGGTAAAATTAATGGAGCTACTATGGACTTAGAGGAAAAATCAGCTTTGCATTTAATGCATGGGAATGGAGAGAGAGGTACTTGATATTTTGCACCAGCAGGCAAAATTAGAAATGCAGGGAAAGAAACTTCAAGGGCATAAAATAAGTAGGAGTTATCAACAGTCATACTCATCCTCTTCTGCCTTAATGAAAACTGTCAAAGCCCTGTGTATTTTTTGTGTTTGTATTTTTTATCAGCTGCTCAGTAAAGGAAGCAATATTTTTAATAGGTGAATATTTCTAGTGTGTGTAAGGAGATGAAGGCTTTCATTTAGACTTTCCACTCAAAACAGCTAAAGGTTTTCTGAGGCATCTATACATATCTAATTCACATCCTCATAAGAGTCAGTCATCCTGTGCTAGCGTTTAATAATGTCATGGAAACACAGATGTGAAGACAAAAGAGCAGAACAAATTAAGGTCTCAGTTTGATATGTGATGGAGAACTCTGACTAAGCTTAAGTTCTGGGAGATGCTTTATTATGTGGTCATTAGCTTAGTCAAAGCTAGAGGTTTAGGTTTGTTTCAGGTACAAACAGCAGGGAAATGGGCAATATTAACAAATAACTGTGAGTTAAAACTGATCTGACCTTTATTTGTACTGGCTCTTCAAAACACAATAATTTTTTCAAGTTTCTTCTGGGCAGGCCAGAGAAAATAATTTCCATTGCCATCAGAAGGTAATGTCTTGCCTCTGCACAGTAGAGGATATTTTCTGCTGTATCCGTAACGACAAATATGAGAGACAAGTAAAGTTTACTAGCTTAATTTGTTGCTTTGGCGCCAGTGCAGTAAGTGTGAAAGATTTCTCTTTTCTGCCCACTGTGTTTTGTTCAGGTAAGATCTAGAGACTAAGCAGTTTGTCCAATTGGATGACTAACTGGAAACTATAAAAGTTTAAAATTACTTAAGATTTTGTTGGGGGAAAAAAAAAATCCATTTTCCTAGATATTCCCAGTTTCCATTAAATATGGGGAAAAAAAAAGTAATTGATGATTGCATGATTTAAAATGGGGACCTGAAACACAGTCATATATCAGGTGAATTAAAATATTCTCAGCTCTAAAAGGCAAGCAGAGATGAGCAAATAGCAGAAACATTTCCTGAGCGTTTGTTAGAATTTCAGCTATTGGGGAGCTTTAGCTGTCCTTCCACAGTGGAAAGCTAAACCTCTATTCATATGGGAAGCAATTTGAAATTCAAATCATTAATGGAATTGTATAATTACTGCTATTAAGTAGCAAAGGAATTTTATAATATAAATATTGATTGAAAAGGAAGTTTTGTACTGAACATAGCATTTGCATATCAAACTAGCTAAGGAGTTTGATGTTAAGCTATATGTAAGGTAAATGAGGATTTCTGCCCACCCCCAACAGGCAAAGCAAACTATTTTGCCACCATCATAAGTGTAATAGCTATTTTTAACTGCAAAGAATATATATATTCTAGGTTATTGATAATATTCTGTGAATGTTGTGGGAAAAATCAATGAAAATAAAAAAAGTGATGAAATTTTATTCAATAGAGACCAATGTGTCTAGTATCAAGGACAAGAAAACACTGTTTTCTAGGACAAAATGGAGAGAGTGGAATTGTATTTGGGATTATGATTGTTATGCACGCTTTGTGCATGAGAATTGGCAGGACTGGGTATATCCACACCCTGTAAAAAGGCTGGGTTTATTCCAAGATGTGGGCTGAATTGCAGGTTGTTTACTGTTTTAAATGAGTGATCTTTTCTTTCCTGTGCTACCACTTCATCTGAACATTCAGTTTCAGTCCTGGTGGGAGTAGCACATGATAATAGGTATACTTCCTGTATTCTTCAAGGTATAGAGGTCAAAAATGTTGTTTATACTGGATGCATGCTTACAAAGTTGTGTTTTTCCTAACAGAACAGTTTTTACAGCTTAGATTGGTTCGGCTTCATGACATTCAGAAATGCATCAGTACATGTCATATTCTTCACAGCAGGATATTTTATGATTGTATACTGTAAATTACTCTGCAAACACATAGGTATAAAAAAATTGTATAACATAAAATTTTATGAATGAGGGATCAGAAATTCAATTAACTAATACTGTGACCATAAAATATAACGATATTATATCTAGGGAAAAAGTCTGTAAAAACAAAACAAAAAAACCCAACCCTGACAATTATAGCTTTGTGAGTGATTTTATTTGTTCAAAAGAAAATAATTCCTGTACATAAAAATGTAACTCACATATGCTATAAATCATGTATAAAATTAAAATGTTATTTTCACAAAAGACCACTGGCAGGGGCTTTTGTCTCTCCTGATACGATCAAGATGAACCTTTGGTGTAGACTACCTTCTTTCAGTATGTAAGGATTAGGTCTTCAGCTGTGTGTGATGATGCAGTATGTGCTGGAATTATTGTACAGTGTTTGTTATGAAGAATAGCAGTCACAGGGATGGGTAATTCTGCCAGGTATTCTCTGAGGTGATTAATCGTTACTCCTTATTTCAGTAAGTGACTAATTTATGTTGTCAGAGATTTACTGCCTGCTGTTTGGCATGTGACAAAGCGATTCCAAACTGCACTCTCTTGAGTTACTTGAACTGTGGCAAGGCTGGAGTAATTACAGTGTTGTGTAAGTGGAATTTCAATGGAAGCTGTTAAGGTAAATCCAGAGAAGTGCAGAGGGCCCTTGTTTTGGTCTGTGTATGTGATGCTGCTGCCATACAGGAGTGTACCTGCAAACAAATCCTGATAAATAGAATGCAGAGGTTTAACTTATTTTATATTGTTTAAATTCAATAATTTAGAAAATAGAATCATACATACCTTATAAACTTTTTTAAAAGTATGGACTGTCAGGAACAATTAGTCTGTGTGGTAAAAATTGGAAGGAAAACCTAGGACCAACAGTTGCTACTCATACCTTGTGAAGCAGGGATTGGAACTGAATGTTAGTATCAAATATGAAGAGAGATATTTCCTAGTCCTGACCATATGTTCAGCTTTTCCCATTATGCTGATAAACAAGTAGTGAAAGAGCTTCTACACTCTAAATACTGAATATCAGCTTCTGTGTTTTAATGATATTAATAGTCTTTCAGCCAACAGAAAGTAGATCATCTTAATCATATACACACTTTCATGTTGTGCGACCTTAGCTTGTTCTTTAAACACAGATAGTATGACATAATTTTCTGTTACATTCCAAGTGTTTGTTGGGTTTCTTTTTGTAGCCATAAGGGACAGAATTTTATTTAATGGGTGGAAGGAGGAAAAACATGCAAGGGAGAATGCCCATCTAAAAATTTTGTTCACACTTTCACCTACAGCAGACAGCACTGTGGGGAGAACAAAACAAATCTTGAGCTAAATACACTATGATTTGTGACAGAAGCACCTGACCCAGAAACACTGTGTTTTCTATGGAAATTTATTTTGGGGTGGGGTGGGGGAGAAGTTCTTTTGGTAATGTGGTATTTCCATAAATCTTGTAAGACAAACATGAAACTGATGCATCCAGAAAGTAACCTGACCTTCAACGCATGTCGTTTGGAGTTACTGTGATGAACTAGTAGTGGAGTCCCCCAGAGAGAACAGTTTTTCCCAGTAGAAGCAAATAAGAGATTTTTCCTCAAACTTAAATTTTACAACCAAATACTTGTGAATACTGTCCAGAACCATCTATGAACATATCCAGTTTCTCTATTCCAAATTGAAACAGATAATTTTCACGTAAGTTTGAAACTAATCTTTAAGTAACAGTTACTGAAGTAACATCTCTGACAATAAACTTTTAGTTTTAATGCCTCAAGGGACTTGTTAATTGAACTTTGTAATAACTCAACCAACCTTATATAAGGATCAGATTAAGGATTTGCACACTGGTAAAAGGTTAAGCAAATCTCTGTTGTTAGCATTTTTAATTTGCATCTTTAATGGGCTGCAGCTTCACCAGAATTGCTGGTTTGGCTTCCCTCTATTTGTCTACATATGGCTTCAGTTTACTTGTATGTGAAGGAAATACTGAAGTGTATGAGTTTAGAGGGCAAAAATCATTGATTTCCTGCTTCCCACGAACAAATTTGCACACATATAGGACGTTTCCAAGGACCAATCTAATGCAAGCAGATTATCATTAATCAGAATATTAGAATTTATGTTAATTAATATTTTGTAAATTTAAGGAACTTCATATGTTGGCATACTGAAATTCTAGGCTAAAAAGATGATGTTTATCTTTGCAACCAGAAAGTGTTGCAACTATTGTGTGTTACCTTTTATAACTCAAACACTGGTTTGTAAATCGTGATTAATAATGATCATTATTATGTACAAAAGGGCTATTTTTGTTTACTTTCACTGTATGAATCTTTGAATACAGGGCTGGTATGTTCCAGTGATAATCCTGGTGAAGATTAATGCAAATACTTAATGGGAAAATGTCATTTAACATGATTCTTGTAAAATCACTATAGATCAGAGAGAATAATGTGTTTATGAAGATGGGACTGTTAGTAGATATACAGCTTTGATGAAGAAGAGCAAACCAGAATAACAAACTAATGTGAAGAACTGATTCAACCTTATCAGAGTATTTTTACGTCCTTAATTTGAATTTAGAAATTGTTTTTCCTACAGAATAATTTTTTCATTTACTGAATTTGCTTTATGTTTTTGTTTATGTTTGGTTTTGGGGTTTTATTTATGGTCTTCTCAAGAAACTAACTTTAAAAAAAAAAGAGAAGTGGTAATGTTAGATAAAAAATAGTATTGTGAAAGACTGAAGAAAACAGAAAACTAAAGAATACTGAAACATCTTGTAAAGATGTATGGTAATGTCCAAGTGCTGATAAATTTGTGTCTACATGATTACCAGCACCCTCAGAGTCTTCGGAGTTGTATAAAAGGAACAGGATCTGGTTGATATTCTGTTGTTAAAGTGGCTGTAACCCACTGATGCTATAAAGCCATGACAAGAACAGATGTAGTGCTCCAGCGTACATAACTGTATAAAGACAGGGGAATATCAATAGGAGTACAAACATTTTAGACCCTAACAAGAAGCAACATATATTTGGAAAGAAGTCTCTAATTTATTAATTAATGGGGATATGCTTTCATGCTCTCTAAGGTATTTTTCTGGTCTTCTTCCTATGTTCACTGTTTCTAGCCTATTTCCTAGTGCACAATAATGCATTGCAATAGCTGTAGCTGCACAGTATATCTGAGTCAGGACCCAAAGGAGGTATTTCAGCTGCTATTCTATTCACGTGCAACATGTTATCTGACCTAATACCATCCTTGAAGAACTTAGCCCTAACATTAATATTTCTGTTTCGCAAATAAAATACAGGCCACTAGGAGTTAGTGAGGGTGTGACAAACACTGAAATTAAAACTTAGCAGCTCTTGCCGTTAGTCTTTTTATTCAAATGTGTCTTCACTCTGGCAAAGACCTTCTAGCAGCTCACAGTGAGAAAGAGAGAAGGGCCTTGTAACATATGGGTGGCAGCTGACAAAGGGGAGGTGGGAACAACTCTTCAGGATATCCCTGCCAGCTTCCTCCATCCTGATCAAAGAGTGTTGCTTCTGCTTGGGAACCTCTGGCTGGCCTGAGGTCTAGTGCAAGCCCTTCAGAAAATAAGGTCCTTAGCAGACAAAGGCTTAGAGGCAAAGCCACTGCTCAAATTCTGCCAGGTCCTTGGAGAAACCTAGCTTTATCTCAAAAAACAAGAGTACAGCTGCTTTGAAAAGATATGCCCTATACAAAGATACCAATAATACTGTGATGACTTTCTGCTACTGGATGTAAGATGCTCTTCAATATACGGTGTGTAGTAAAAATTCTTGTTAATACAGAAATGATAATGTAAGGTGATATAGTATATCCTTAATACTGACTGTGGTTATTAATTGTATTCCTAGCATTTCTTTTTGCTTGGCGTAGCACTTGCGCATTATTACAAGTGCATATATGTATAGACACGTGGAGTAATAAAACTATGCTAAGATACCACATGCCTAAGCATAACCTATTAAAAGTAAATAGGGGTGTTTTAAAAAGAATGGCCACCAGATCATGCTAAACCAGACTTTGTTGTTGATAGTGGTACTCATACATAGCAAAATATGAAATTTCCCAGCGCTCCTAAAGAAACACACAGACATACCAGGAAAATCAGCAGTAGAGGACATTTTCTCCACACAGTACTGAGGTTTGCAAAAGCTATAGTGCAGAAATGCAATCACTGAAAGAATTTGAAACTGGAGCTAGTAGGGGGCTTTACAGATGAGTTTTTAGAGACTGATCCATGCTGCAGGGAGTAGGAAAACAGGAGAGGGGGGGCAATCTGAATAGAGGAAGAGATTTGAGATTTTTGTAGAAAAAAACAGGGACTTTAGTGGACACTGTCTTCCATACCATATGGTTCAGTACAGCAGAAGTGTGATTGCCTGCTGACTTTGGGCATGAGACTAGAAACACTCAATAGTAGTGGAGTTTGACAACTGATAGGCATCAGCACAAGTTTCAGTCAGTGAGCCTTAGATCTCCCTAAACCCAATCTCAGGCCAGTCCCAGCAAGGGATTTTAAAACTGCCCGTGGCATTTTCAGATCAATCCATCAGTCTGTAGGTAGCAATGTAAAGAATGCATAGCCAGCACAATACCTGTTCCAGCCAGTGACAACTCTGCTCATGCATTCTGGGCAAGCCACAAGCAATTCAAGATCCTGTGAGGAAAGAAACACAATAAATGAGTCTCCATTCCCAAGGGGTTGAATCATGACTTCAAGGATCAGGAAAAAACAGTGTCATTTGAACAAGGAATAATACATTATAAAATTAGGTACATGGAAAAAATAGTGTTGCATACAGATCACTCCAGCTCATTATAGCATTCATCTTTCAGTAAACGTTCATTATTTTTCATGGAATCTACAGCTAAGGGAAAAAGCCTAATGTAAATCTAACAAGCCTATTTTCCTCACTGTTGCTTTTTGTTGTTCTTAATTGTGCAGATAGAAAACCCAGAATTTCAGAGCAAACTTAAATTAATCCTACAAGGCAAGACCCATCACTGAAATCTATCCCTTCTGTGCATTTTCAGCAGTCTTTTGACAGGCTCCTATTCTGTTTGGATCTCCATTAGGTTAAATTTTTCAAGCACATGTGGGATTTCTTATAAATTCAAAAGCAGGAACATTTCAGAGATCTCACTTATGCACTTTTTGTTTTTTTCTTTCTCTAGGCAAAATCCAAACAAAATGGAGAACTTTTGTCTTGAAAGGCTTCTTTTAATGGAATGGATAATGATGTTTAACTCAACATTTTTGTTCTTGATGGCCAGCACTTACTTGGGTGTACAGTGATTAGCACACTGATAAATAGAAATACCTTTCAATAAAGAAAATATCACAATAAATCTATTTCCTCAGACAAGTTTCAGTTAAAACAAATGTTCACAACTAGAATAGCATTTTATGAGACCTTGCTAGTCATACTCAGCAGAGTTGTGGTTAATGAGATCTTCAGACTCAAGTCTTGCTGCCCATTTTTCTGCAATTCTCTTGTAATGCTTCTGAAACTGCAGAGCTTAAATTAGCACATATCCAGCTACAGAAATACAACATTTTGGCTTTATGTACAGCATTAGATTATTTGCTGACACGAGTATTAAGGTCTGTGCAAATAACCGGACCAGACTAAAGGTAAGAAGCAGCATTTAGATGTAAGTGGGATAGTGTCAATTAGACTCTTGGCCTTACAGTTCCTGAAAATGTCATCTGAAGAAATACCAGAAAATAATAATGAATGGGTTATCACTAAAACTACCGAAGAAAAAAATACAGCTTTCAGGGAAAAAGTGCTGGAACTAAATTCCACCTGATATCTGACATAAAATTCACATGAGGTTAGGAGAAGAATAGATTAAGACACCAGAAATTAGAAAAGCATGCTTGTCTTTCTCCCATATGCATATATATATAATACTTTTAATTTCTCTTTCTGAATTTTCACTTACATTTTTGGGTTTGCATGTATTTAAAGAACCCTAAGGCTGTTTGGGCACCTGCATGCATGCAAGTCTGCTTGCATTTTACTGAAAGCCTGTTCACTGAGAAGTTGGGTTGTTTAAAATTAGATTCCTTTTCAGGTTATCTATGTCTCAGTGTCCCTCACGTTCTTGGTAAGCATTTTTATATTATGTTATTCTTTATTATGGTAGGGTAAAACTTTTGGGTAATCCCATTATGTCTGTTTGGTTTTGGATTTCCCCCCACCCCGCAATGTTTCACTGTGTTTCTGCTTTAGTGCCCCACATCTTATTCAGTTTAATTTCCATATTGATTTTGACCACCTGGAATTTTTCCAGTCCAGAGTGCTAGGACTTCCTACTACTTTGTTCTTAAAAGTCATCTTATGTATCACCATGTGTTCAGTAAATAGCTTTAGATGAATTCCCATGTGATTACTGAAACAGGAGATCTACCCTATATCAAAATAATAATGAGCAAGAACTTTCTTTGAGAATGGGAGTATAAATTTATCATATTTTTCACAATTTGCAATATATTGTCACCATGTCCAGTTCCATTATTATCCTCTGTACCAAAAGCAAATTGCATTTTATGCTGGTATGTGAATATAGTTATTATGACAGCTCAGCATGTAGTTTTTATACCAAAGCAGAAAATGAAAGGTAAAAATTAGAAGGAAGTTAGAGAAGTAAAGAAATTATATTGAAATTTAAAGCTTTTGTCAAATTTAATTATTTCTGTAATCCTTTCAATAAATCATTGCTTTATAAACTGCATAATTTTGAAAAACATAGTTTTATTTCCATAAAATCTAAAAAAAACCCCACCCCACCCCACCCCCCAAAAAAAAACGCAAACAAAAGAAGCATTTGTTTACTTCGGTGCTGCCAATGTGCCCTGTAATAGGTCAGTAAAAAGTGACAGCTGTGCTTCAGTGGTTTACAATGGTTAATTACAATCATAATATATTTTATTTTTGCTCTTTTATTGGGATAAGCTGTTTTTGAATAACAACTATTTGCAATACTAAACCCAAAAGGCTTTGTTTCATTTCAGTTATATTTATACAAATTTCTGCTTGTCTAGAAATCTGCATTAAAGTAATCTGCACTCAGTTATGTGAAACTGTCCTGGGTTCAGCTACAGCAGTCATTTTTTCTCCTTCTAAGTAGCTGGTACAGTGCTGTGGTTTTGACTTTCAGCCTGGGAACAACACTGGTAACACCAATGTTTTTAGTTGTTGCTAAGTAATGTTTACTCTGACCAAGGACTTTCTCAGTCTCATGCTCTGCCAGGGAGGAGGGGAAGCCAGGAAGAAGCGGAGACAGGACACCTGACCCAAACTGGCCAAAGGGGTATTCCATACCACAGCACGCCATGCCCAGCGTATAAAATTGGGGGAGTCACCTGGAAGGCCCAGATCGCTGCTCGGGTTAGGCTAGGTATTGGTCGGTGGGTGGTGAGCGGTTGTGTCCTCTCCCCTTGTTGTTTCCCTTATCATTATTATTATTATTATTGTTGGTAGCAGTAGTGGTTTGTATTATACCTTAGTTACTGGAGTGCTGTTATCTCAACCTGTGGGAGTTACATTCTTCCGATTCTCCTCCCCATCCCTCCGGGAGCGGGGGGAGGAAGTAGGGAGGGGAGTGAGGGATCTGCTGCGTGATTCTGAGTTACTGGCTGGGCTTAAACCATGACAGAAACATACGTATTTTTTTAAAATTTGTTTGGTGCAGTGAGGGAATACCAGTCCAAGGAAGCAAAGAGGAAAAGAGTTCAAAAGAGTAAAACTATATTGGGCAAAGGATAGGTGAAAAAAATCTGTTTTTAAGAGAATCTTAGACTCAAAGAATCTTGTAGACTAGGATTATGGCAAGTATCACAATTTCTCTCTCCCTCTCTGATATGGAATAAGTAACCAAAACTGCAAAACTGGATGATTGTGTCTAAATTTGGCCAAGTGAACTGTATAAAGATCAGAGAAACCTACAGTTTTCAAGAGAAAAATCAATCTTCTCAGAATGTTATTGTAGGTACATTTTTATCTAGGTACTTTAAAAAAATGTATGCATTTTGTGTGTTTAACATGCAGTAGATGATGAAGATTTATTGACTGTTTTGGCATTATTCACAGACTTCACTAAGCCCTCCTACTAAAATCAGCTGTTCAATACAGAAACATCTCATGCATTCATTTTCAAGTGGATGTGTGGGCTTCATCCGCTGTTGCCCACTGTGGTGACTCAGCAGACCTAGCAAGGAACTCACTTCCCATAAACAAGTCCATGGAAAAGCATCACTTCATGGATGACTGATTTCTGACTTCTCTCTGGAAAACCGTAGTCTGAGATTTCAATAGCTCTAAGGTGTTGGGCAGCTTGGGCCTTGATTCCAAAGTGAGTTACTTTCAAAAACCATGCCCCCACATACATAGCTATTCCAGTGTTTTTAAAGCCATTATTGTTCAAGTGTTGTGTGTTTAATGCAAGAGTGGAGCTATAGACTTCCATACACAGCCAAGTATGTGTATGCAAATATGCTCCGTACAGCAAGAACTGTTCCAGGTCTGCTCCTCTGTAGTCTGATTTACGAGACCTGAATGGTACAGCATTGGCATGAAAAATAAGAATGTTCTCAAACATTCATCAAAGCCCTAGCTACATTGCCTTGAACATCTGTTTAGGAACAGCTATTGCAAAAAAATAGAGCATAGTAATAGGTAGCACTTACGGATATGTTATCCCTTTCCTTTTCAAAGCACTTTACAAACATTAACTAATAATTTAATATGTATAACTCATCATTAGACAATGTTTCAAGAACTCAGTGTAAAATTCTCTAATAGCTGTTACTAAGAAGACCCTTTGACAGGCACTCGAAAAGGCTAATGCTAGTGTTGGAAAGATCATTAGCCCAGCCTTTCTAGACCAGTTACTTTTGTATGCACTTAAGATAGTCCACGTACTAATCATTTTATATGGATTTGTGTCTTTGAAGCATGGGGTTTATATACTTTGTATCTTCTAGAGAAATTTCTAGAGGGAAGTATATTTTTATGTAACTTTTCCTATTATTTTCTAGAGATTGCTTTGCCTTCTACATTGTACAGCCTGTAAGAAGACAAGCACAGCAAAAAGCAGAAATACAGGGGTACTTCAGTCTGCTTTTTGTGATTCTTTTCAGGATGATGTGGTGTGAATCAGAAATGAGAAAATACTTGCGTGCAATGTTGTTGCTTTCTGACAGCTTTCTGAAATGAATTTTAGAAACTTGCTTCCTTCAATTAATTATAAAATCACAAGTTGTTTGGCTATAGTTTTCCAAATCTCGGAAACACTGAGTTTCAGCCCTTTGGTGGTTTGCAAGAATTTGTATTTGACTGAGGAAGTCCATAAAATCTCTACTTTTAACATTTTTTTGGGGGGGGGGAATAAAGAGAAAAATGTGTAAAATGTGTAAGTGTAAACGACTACTACTCCAATTTAAAGAATTTCCTTTTTGAGTTTTCACTGAACAAAAGCAAAACCAGATCCATTGAGTTATGTTTAATTCATTTTTACTAATCATGCTGAGAGACTTTAAATCAGCACCACATTTAGTGGGAGAAGCTGGATTTATACCTCCTCTGTCTTAGACAATCTTTTTCAGTTCTGCTTCCAGTGCCTCAGTTTTCCTGCCTCAGGAATGAGTTGATTGCTCCAGAACTGAACCAAAGTGAGAACTGCAGTTTAGTCAGTATGAATGATTAGGTGCAGAGGCAGCCAAGCTGAGCTGACTGTAATCCCATATTATCTACAGCTGCACTAAATTCTCCTGGAGGAGATTTTTTTCCTGAGTACATTAGCCTTTTTTTGGAAAAAGATTGCTTACAATCTTTAATCTCACTAGAAACGTTTCCTCCAAAAAAAGTAAAAATCAGTACATAAAAAAACTGTGAGTGGCCTGATAAGCATCTAGAAACACTTTATGTTTTAGGGAAAAATCCATTCATTTTTTATAGGCAATACTAAAGATACAAAATCAAAACCTATCAATGAATTTGTGAAGTTAAGCCTGTGAGCAAGGATATTATAATCTTCTCAGGGATGCAGACTTCAGCTTCAGATTACTTTTCCATGGCATAAGCGTAGCCAAAGGCTACTGTTAGACCTTCAGAATCTTTTTTTCACTGGCAACAGCTTTGGACTTTTATATTCAACCATACTATCTAAACATCCTATTTTAACTTGTTCATGAAAGTTAAAGAAATAACATTTGTTTTAATTCATGAGACTTAAAAATAAAAGTTTTAATATGCTCACATTGCATTTATAACATTTCTCTTGTTTAATTTTAAATTGATTTATTTTTAAGTTGTTTTATTTTTTCATTTCTGCTTACAAACACAATAACAGATGAAAGAAAATACTAAGTTAAAATATGTTCTGACTTTACGTTGTAATGACAGAGGAGAAACTGTAACTACCTGTAGGTTACATTTGCATCAAATTAAAAAAAAAAAAGACATTTTAGGGATGCGAGACCAAATCTCTTTCCAAGCACATAAATTCCATAATAGATTAAGATAGTTTTGCAGGTGAAAGCAAAAGCCTGGTAATATTTGAAAGACCATTTAGCATGTGGTCTTTAGCTATTACTTAGTATTTACAGATTGTAGAATAGAAGTTAAAAGGTACAGTAAGTAGCTTATACTTTTCTCCAGTTTCTTCAGTGTTTTCTTAAACCTTTAATCTAAAGTAATTTCAATGTTTTCATCTCTCCCAATTCAGATCAGAAAAAAAGTTACATTTTGGTATAAGGGTTTTGGGTTTTTTTTCCCCTCTAGGAAAAAATTCCAGAGTTTTGTAATAAAGTTCTTTTGAAGTTATGAAAAAATAAGGAACAAGGTTCTTGTTTTCGCTTTCCCCTTTCATTTTCTTTCTTTCCCTTACCTTCTTTCTTCCTTTTTCCTTTTTTATTTTTTTCTTTTTTGCTTTTCTTTTCTCTTTTTTTTTCTTTTTTCTTTTTTCTTTTTCTTTTTCTTCTTTTCTCTTTTTTTTTTTCCTTTTGCCCTTCCTTTTAATTTTCTGTAAAGGAAAAGTAGTAGAAAGACTAAAACTGTCCCATATTTAATTGGGTAAAAATAAAACTTAAAGCCCAGTTACTGACTGCAGTTGCCTTCCTGAAAGGGCTTTTTCTTGGTACTGACTTCACCATTCTTTTACCACACTTGATTTTGCTGTGATGCTATGATTAATTTTTCCTTTCCCAAAGTTCTTGGTTTTGAGTGTCCCTGCTTACTATCTAACTCAGTGTCAATTCTGTCAGTACCAAAGATAAATATTACACTTCGGAAATAGGTATTATTTCAGCATAATGGTCTATGACATTGAAAGATTAACAGATTATTTAATCCACAGAACCCATCATTTGATCAGAAACTGTAAAAAAAACCTAAACATGTCCTATTCATTAATTCATGGTATTTATTGTAGTAGCATTCATCGCAATGTTCCAATTTGCTATTAATGTACATGTCACTTGTATTAATACAAGATTTACACTGTAACTCATCATTGATTAACAGGACCATCGTTTTAAAGTGCTGCAGGAATTATACAAAGTAGCTGTCTTTTGCTTTCAGCTATGTTTAATTTATGCTCTTTACAGTTTCCAAGGCTACATTTTTGCTGCATATGCAAATGTTATGATCATCTGTTATTTAATAAACCCAAATAAATATTTTTATAGTGAAAGATTCAAAAAAAAAAAAAATAGGACTCATGCACAAGTAATGTAAAATGTTGTTAAAAAGAAGAAAATGTTCCTACCTCCCTGGTAATTTTTAAAAAATAAAAATAAAACCAAACACCTATTATGCAGTGGTTGGAGGTAGTTAATACTGTGGTTAAAACCAGAAAAACCAACCCAATAATAATGTTTAAAAGCAGTGAAGTTATTTGTGTGCAACACAGATAATCATCTTTCCTTTGCAAAGTCTTTTTTGTTGTCCCAGAAAACCACTTTAGGACACTTACTCATCAGGTAAAATGCCTAAACCTACATGTCCCTCAGATGCCAACCAGACTGATCATCATTCTGGTGTGCACTATGGAACATCGTTTTCTATATTCAAGAAAGTGTGGTTAAAATTTGTAAAATTATACACACACATTTCCCCTTGATTAATGAAGCTAGCTGATCAGCAATTGTTTTTTTCTTTGAAAAAAGGATTTGAGGGTGGTCTAGAAGAGCACTTAGTAGGCTAGAAGAACATAAAGAAAAAAAATAAATGTTACTCTTAAAACTCTTAAACTTATGGGATTCAATAATTTGCACCTAGAACTGTAAATCCAGTGAACCTACCCACTGAAACCTGGGTCAATGAAATAGATGTTACATGCTAGGGGGTAACCAGCTACAAGTTTTAGAGGGATAATGAAGACATTTTCCTGGATATGTTACCATATCATGTTAAAAAAAGTTTAGTTTTCTTCTGAGCATAAACATTTCCTAAGCTTGTTAAAAACAAAGATTAATGATCTAGAAGAATTTAATATCTGTGATGCAGATATTAATATGGTCCACATGTCCAAAAATAGGTTTTTTTGTAGTAACCACCCACTGAGGTGTGCCAGAAATGGTCTTTAAGATGTAGACACATAGAGCTTCGGGAGAGAAGTGAAGGCCTAAAATTTCACATTGATTTTATTTTTTTTCTTTTTTCCTCTTTTTCTTTTCTTATGATCCCTAACTGGGACTCTGGTATTCATGGAAATCGTGAGTTTATGTCTATGGGTTAATAGCATGAAACCCATGAAGCCCAAATATTAGGCAGAAACTGTTCTAGGGGACAAGCTGTTATAAATAAATTATGAAACTTGCCATTTAATTCTATCATTCCTTTGCAATGAATTAAAGTCAAACTACTTAATTTATTCTTCTACATCACTATCTTCCTGTGTTGATGGGAGAGATGGGAAACGTGAAGTGGTCTGGGCCATACCTTGAAGACATTGCTTCAGTTCATTATAATGTTTCGTAGTTTGAATTCTACCTGCTTTCTCACTGATACAATGGAATTCCATCCACCAAGAATACAAGAGAGTTTTTTTCCCTTTGTGATATGGGTCTGGGTTGTCCCCAGGGTTTGTTTTAGGTACCAGAAAAGAAGGAAGCTTCTTTAGTTCCTGTAACTGCTACTTAGGACTGCTTCTGGGTTCTGTTGTCGAAACAGGTGTAGTGCTACCATCATCAGAAATTAATGTTTTTTTATCTTCTGGAGAAAGAACAGATTATTCTGTGTTTTTTAAATGATACATTCTTTTGACAGTTAATAGTTGTTCATTAGGCAGCAACAGTAGTAGTGAGGCTCATGATCTATTAGGATATGAAACTTGTAGAATTCCCATGAGATAAAAAGTTCTTCTAAATGGTTCATTTCACTGTTTAGACAAGGAGAGACATTGCACTGTTCATGACATTTCCGTCATGAAAGACGGAAGAAATAGGCCCCAGAGTTTCTGGGGAAAAGCTTAACCTTTATCAAAATGATTAAAAAAAAAAATCATAGAAAAAAGTGACTGTACAATGTACATTTAAGCTGATCATCTAGCAAGAATGTTTTATGATTAGCTAATTCTGCTTTTGGGGCTGGACAGTGACTTAGCTGCAGTGTTAAGTCTGATTACTTTCAAATGCTCTTTCAGATATTTTAAATGGAATTGCAAGAACATGAATGGCTGTAAAATAACTTACTGCACTTGGACACAGGCTGCTGTTCAATTATTTAAAAAGGAAATCTGACAAATATCCAATGGGGAAAAATAATCCAATTTTATATGTACCAGAAAATGAGAGAGAACTTGTATAAATTCTTTTATGAAGAAAGCTTAAGAATTAGCAATCTCAAAGTACCATATGCAGTGTAAGATTAAATTGAAATAATGCTTCTTAAAGTATGTCAGAATTACACTGATTTAAGATGACACAAACCTAATATAAAACTATTTTTTTCAATTAATTTATATATTGCAGATATCTAACTGAATTTTGGAAGAAAATCCAAACTGTGGTACAGTTATGATTAGCAAAATAGAAATCTAGAACACAATGGTAAGTACAGTTACTGCACTTCTGCCGTTATAATTACTCATGAATGTTGTCATTGCCACAAATCCAGTGGAGTATCTGAAGGTATAAAATTAAATGGATAATATTATTTAAATTTTGTATAATTCAGTACTGTAGAATAAGTAAATATGCCTCTAGTAGATTGGCTAGAGGGCAACTCACTGTGCAGTACATGCACATACGAGTTTTTGAAAAAAAGTTTGCCTTTACTTCTGGACCCAGTGAACCATATAATGAACTATTTACATCACCAAAAGAGCCATAAAACCCTGACTTCCACTTTGAGGAGACTATGCATAGAGGATTGAAAGAACGTTCAAAGAAATGGTTGCAAAGGGTTGTGTTTCCTGTGGTAGCTCAAGGTGGTGTCTTGGCAGCTCTTTGTGGTTTGTGTCCTCCCATATCTGGGTATTCACATGTCCAGTACTACGTCAGCATAGTTATCATGTCTATTATGTAAAAGTATCCTATTGTACAGTTTCCGGATGAATTGAATCTCTCAAGTAACAAGTAATAGGATGAGAGTAAATGGCCTCAGACTGCAGCAGGGGAGCTTTAGACTGGATATTAGGAAAAGTTTCTTTCCTGAATGGGTTCTCAAGCACTGGAACAAGCTGCCCAGGCAAGTGGTGGAGTCACCATCCCTCAAGGTATTTAAAAACCATGTAGATGTGCTGCTTAGGGATATGGCTTAGTGGTGGTCTTGGCAGTGCCAGATTAATGGTTGGACTCAATGATCTAAAGGTCTTATCCAGCCTCAGTGATTATATGATTCTTATGTCTGTTTTCAGTAAGTGTATGTTGGTTGTTCCATCTACTGATTTTATATTGATGGGAAAATGTGAAGACTTTTGGTACAAATGTCAGAAAGCATTTGTATCTGCTAATGTAACATTTCAGTCAGAAATCTGTCCAGAAGTTTCAAAATGTGATGTATTACTGCTTTTACTTCCTGTTAATGTTCAGAATGATCTTACTCTCTTTTAAACGTTGTAGATTTTCCAGCTTGTGATCTCTTTTTCTTCTCTTCCTCTTTTTGTTTTTTTCCTCCTTTTTTGACTTTGTTCAAGGCAGGGTCCTGATAAAACTCCATGTCTTTCCCTTTACTCAGACAATCTACTGATAACATGATTTGCAACAGAGTAAAACTCTCAGAAGTCTTTCAATGCCACTTCCATATTCTTCTAACTGTGGAATTAACTTTGTGTGTTGGACATTTTCTTTAATGTGTACAAAATTATGTGCTATATATCTCCCAAAATCCTTAAATACTTGGTTGAAAGTGTTTTACTCAGAGTTTTACAAAATAAAACTTTGGCACCCAAAGGAAAATATTGTGACTTAATTGTTCTAGTTCGCTGGATTGCTTATGTTATCCGGTTGGAAGGGAGAAGCCTCATGTTATACAGTGCTTAAAAGTAAGAACCTCTTTCATCTATCCTTTCAATAGAGCAGCTGTCATGGAGCTGATATTACTTTAATAGCAAAAAAGAACAAATGTTCAGATATTGAAATAATTTCATTGACTTCGAGGAACTGACTCAGTATTCAAAATAAAAAATATGAAAATCAGAGAAATATATTAACTTTGCATTATTATTGCAAAATGGAAAATGTGGGTTTAACTTACATTAACCATGTTTGCAAGGCTTTTTTTTTTTAATTGCATATTTATGGCTATGTATGTTTACCCTCCTTTTTCTGTTATTAAGTTAGTTTCTAAGATGACATGTAAATGTTCTAAAGCAGTGTGCTGTTAATGCAGTAGAAAGACTTTTGAGGTTAGACTGATGTGCTCTGCATATATAAAAATCACCATTTTTTATTTTTAGGAAAGATCTTTGTCTCCAGACTGAACTCCAAAAGAATAAAATAAAATTGCCCAGGCTTGAAAAGCATTGTGAGTACACAAGATTTTTGCACTGATGTTGTAAATTAATCTTTGGTAATGTCTCATGTGGAAGATCCTAACCTTATCTGGCAGTTTTCAGTGAAGACTGTAATTTACTTTCATGTGTAAAAATCCTCTTGTATTAGTAAGAAGAGGATTGCAGGAGCTGTGTTTATTATAATACTACTCCTGAGACAAAAGTAGCTGTATCTTGAAATGCTTCAGGAGTCTGATCTATAATCAACAAGGTTTGGATAAAATACATATGAAAGTAATAAAACACCCACAGAAAAGAACTGTCTGGGAACATTATGAATTATATGCTTCTGGAGATATTTCCCACATATTATATTCTCAACATTTCTGAATTAATTAAAGTTTTTCATGTCTTCTGAGAAGTTACTGTCCCAATCTCTCAGCTCAAAACCACTATTATAAAAAAAAAAAAAAAAGAAAAGAAAATTAAAGTCTACGTACAATTTAACTGTGTGATCTACACTATACTCCCACTAACTCCGAATGCAAAAAAGAAACCTGAAGTCTTTCAAAAGTTTTCAAGAGGCCCAAGCGTGGACCAGCAATGTATAAACTAAGACTTTTTATAACTAAGGCTAATTTCAAGGATACCACCAGGCAATATTCATACATTTGTTGAGTTATCAGAGTATAACATGTGTCTCATAGAGCTCTCATACTTGTGTTTTTATCCTAGACTGAGATGCAGATGGAAAGCTGAACAGTATTTTATGTCATTACATTAACTATAGCACTCATATTTTAATTTGAATATGAAGACAGATATGATTTCCCCTAAGTTCTTACTGGAAAACAGGATTAAAGAAGGAAGATCTCTAGTGGGTAATTTAATAGGTCATTTAACTAATTTCTGCAACTGTTTTAACAATATTGAGTTTTTCTTTCAACTCTAACAGAAAGTTGAGCGTTTGAAAATCTCTCTCATGCAGTAAGTGGTAATTTGAAATATTTGCTAAAATACAAGCTGTTCATGCTTGTGAATTCCTTGGTACCAAATACTTTCATTCAGCTATCTAAATTTTTGTCAAACCTCTTCCGCCCTCTCTTCCTCGGGGTAGTAGGAAAATACTGTACTAGTACTAGTTTCGTTCGGAGTTGTGGCAAAGTAACATTTATTTTTTTTTTATAGCTAGTTATTGTTGACTTCATTGTAGAAGGTGAGAATTACCCCTGAAACATGCTGAAAACTTTGTAATTCAAACACGTAGGCAACTGCATTATAAGTAACATGTAGGCAGCTGACTGAAACTACCATGGTATTTTCTAAAGGAAATTCTTGGTATATTGCAATGTGCACTAAAAAATGCCCTACATTCTATAATATGGAATTTGTAAGTATTCAGGAACACATTAGCCAGTGTCATTCTCTTCCAGTTCCATGAGATTCTCTAAGTGGTGCAATTATGACAATTTAATTTTGATAATCATAGGTCAGCAAAAAGTCTTTTTGCAGGAAACTCACAATGAGAAACTAGAGATTTTGCAAAACATTAACTTTAAATCCCCGTTTCTATTCAAAATTAGGTTAGCTAGTTTCCATCTTTATTTTCCAGACTCTGTGTAGACTACTTATCTCACCACAAAATGTGCCTTATATGTCATGTATGCCGAGACATCTATTCCCTAAAATAACATAGCTATTTTGAAAAACTCTTGGTGTATACAAGACTTGTAGTTCAAGCTGTCAGTGCCGCATCCTTTAGATGAATCTCTCAAGTTATCAGACATTGTAGAGGTGTCTAAGAAAAATGATTGCAGAATACATATATACAGACTGTTCATACTATAAAAAAATATTAGTCACTTCTCTGTGAAGCTGAAGATAACTTAAGGAACTCAGGTGAGGAATAAGGAGATACACCATTATAGGCTAGGGGATAACTATGTGGAAAGCAGCTTTGCAGAGCAGCTCTTGGAGACCGTGGTAGACAGGTTACACAGAAACTGGCAGTGTACCCCGGTGGCAAGTCGGCTGCCAGTGTCCTGGATTGCCTTAGGCAGAGCAGTGCCAGTGGTACTGGCGAGACATACCTGGAGTGCTGTGTCCAAACTCGGGTTCACCAGTACAAGAGAGACAAATGAGTTCAATGAAGGGCCACAAAGCTGATGAAGAGGTTGGAACATTTGTCATACAAAAAGAAGCTGAGAGAGCTGGAGCTCTTTAGGCTAGAGTAGGACCATGGGGGAATCTTATCAGTGATTGTAAATGCCTGAAAAGAAAGTGTAGAGGAGACACAGCTGGGCTCTAGGACATTCTAGTAATCTTGTATTTGATAGAAATGTGTGAGTACCATTTCTCTTGGGCAGTATACATGGATCCTTTTTAAAGTAGATGTTTTACTGTAATTGTGATTGTTTTAAACCTCTGTGCATCTCAAATACCAATACCTGCACAAAATTCTGAAAACCAAATCAGGACCATTTTGATTGCAGCAGTGTTGCTTTTCGTAACTAGCTTAACACAAGCAATTGGCTCAAATGGGTGTTCTTAAAAGGACAACTGGCACCCTGAAATTAATGGCAGCAGCAACAAAACCAGCAGGTTTCCCACGTAGATGTCTGCAGCCAGAAGAGACAGTCTCTGGCAAGGATTATACTCAAGTAGTGCTGCTGACAGGGATTGCCCCTGAAAGTAATTTTATTGCTTTTCTTTTCTTCCGCAGTTGTTTTTATGTCAGTAACTGGCAAAGATCTGTGCCAGGAAAAACACTGTGAGAGAAAGTGAAGTGCTCTGACAAAATCAGAGATGGGTAAGTGCCAACATGTGTCTGCTTTTTGAGGACTGAGGGAACTACTGTGCTGGCACATAACAACATAGCTTCATACCAAAAACATTTACAGAGAGGAAAAGGAAAAAGCCAAGATAGCAAAAATACTATAAAGGCAGTTTGCCAGTGATTTTAATATGATTTAATTTCCTAATTGAGAAAAACGCTGGTGCAATTTACCCAGCTTACACATGCTGTCAAGTCTTAACAATGCAGTAGGAAAAGGGAACGTCTATTTGAACCATATGACTCCCGTTAACTTGAAATAAAATTCTGATATCTCATTTTGATGTAAACAAAGTTTAGACATTTAATGATAAACATTCCGGATGTGTTACTTATTTAACTACATTTGATAGCAATTTTTCAAGGTTTTTTTGTATCTTCTTGGCTTTCAAAATACTGGGTGAGATCCAGGCATTTTGAAATCAGTCAGGTAAGAATGTATCTCATGTTTCCAAGTTCAGCAAAGAAAAATCCTCCTGAGTTCACATATGTTGGGGATAACCAGCTAGAGAGCATATCTGCAAGGATAAAAATGGTCTGTGGGTTCTGGTCAAGAACAAGTTGAATATGAGGCTGCAGTTGTGGTGATGAAGGTTCTTGGACTGCATTAGCAAGAATGCTGGGAACAGGTTAAGGAGGGAGATTTTCCTCCCCTGTTCAGTATCTGTGAAGCTCCATCTTGAATACTGTCCTCTGTTTTGGTCCCTCATAATATTATGAGGGACAACAAACTGGAATAAGTCCAGTGGGGGGTTACTAAGGTGGTTAGGGAGACGGATGGTACAATGTACAAGAAGAGGTTGGAGGAATGGAGATTCATGTTTAGACTACAGAAGGAAGCACTAAAAAGAGAAGAGGTACCTAACTATAATCTTCCACTACCTAAAGGGACATAAAGAAGGTGCAGTCAGACTGTTCTCAGAGGCACACAGCATAAGGGCATAGGCAACAATTTGTAGTAAAGAAAATTCCAAGTAGATACGATGAAAAATAACACCTTGGAAATTACTACACCCTGGAATAGGTATCCTAGAGAGGCTGTGGGTTGTTCATCATTCGTGATTTCCAGAACTTGACTGTAGAAAGTGTTGAGAAACCTGCTTTACCATGGAGGTTAGGCCTGGCCTGAGGAGAAGGTTGTGTTAGAAGACTTCTGGCATGAAATCTGTATTCTTCTATGGTTGCATATAAAATTTTCTTATGCTATGCATGATTTTACTATACTTTTCTAACGTGGACATCTGTTGCCTTGTTTGGTTTGTTGGCTTTTTTTAAATTCAGATATTAGTTTTCTCACTTCAATTTGGTGGTGTCAGCTTGATTTCTTTTCAAATGGTGTTCTGATTTAACTTTGTTTATTAGTTCAAATAATCCTTTGCTTTACTGAATACATTCAGAACTTTGGAATCATAAAATCAAAGAATAAGGCCTTTTGAAAAAGTCCTTTTCCACTACCTTTATCACCAGGTCCCTTGCCCCACTGAGTCCCTAACCTTTTTTATTCTGACAGGGTACTTAGAGAAACATTTTATGTTGCCCTTCACCTCCTTTGTTAGCATCAGCTCCAGCTGAACTTTGGCTTTCCTCACTCCATTTCTACATGAATGGGCAGCGTCTTCGTATGCCTTCCACGTAGCCTGTTCCTGCTTCCACCATCTGTATATTTCCTTTTCATGTCTCAGCTCAGTCAGGAAGCACCATGTTCATCCATGCTCGCCTTGTGCCATGCCCGCTTGACATTTTGCCCATTGGAATGGACTATTCTTCTTCTCTAGGAAGCTATTCTTAAAGGGCAATACATAAACTAGCCCCAGGTTGTAAATCACTATTTGCTTTCTTTCCTTACCCAGTGATTACCCACGTTTTCTAAAATTACGGATTTTTAATTAATAATCAACCCACTTAAATGTTTAATTTTATTATGTTATTTATTAATTGATCTGATTTTTGTTAGAGGCTTTGGATTCTTCTGCCAAGTACTTTGAATCCACATACATTAATGTATTTATAAGCCTTGTGCATTAAATCTTAGTAAAGTAGAAGGCATGGTTGCCTCCAGAATCGTAAACGAATAGAAAATAATTCATGGAGACACCTTACAATTTTATCTACCTCAGCTTGGTGCTCCTAAACACAGAAGCTGAAACTGGTAGATGATTATCTTGTTTTTAACAGAATCCTGTCATTCATATTCCAGTGCTTAGCCTGCCTTCCAGATAATTTCATTTTTCTTAAATTTTAGCTCATTCCTTTTTGTTCTACTCCTCATAGGTGTGCAGAGCGTTCCTTTTTGTGACAACCTTTAGCATACATGAACATTGTTATTTTTTATCTCCTCAAGTTTCCTCCACTCTAAATAAAGTAAACTCAATTAATTCAGTCTTCTGGGGATTTTTTTCTAGATTGCTTATCACTATTCTGTTCTCTTCTGAACTTTCTCTAATTAGTGCCCACCTTTTCTGAAGCACAGTGCTCAAAGTTAAACATGGTATTCCAATTTTATCCCAGAACTTTGCAGTACAGAGGGGAAATACTTCTTGTGCTTTACATACAGTATTTCTGTATCGTAAAGAGAATTACATTTTTTTAAATACTTTCACAGATTCAACTTGATTCAGAGGGAGACCCCAAGGGAAATGTTTGGATTGGATTGAGTTTACTCATAATGTTTCCCCAAATCAGTCTATTTCAGTCACTGGGTTTCTGATTATGAAATGTGGATGATACAGACTTATATCGTTCATGTACCAGGAATCCAGATGTTGCACAGAAAGTGTTGCATAAGTTTGAGAATTTCAGAAGCTTGATAGCTGTGATCACACAGCTGAAAACAATTTTTTTTTTTTTTAAATGTACTGGAACTAGATGATCTTAAGGTCCTTTTCAACCCTAACTGTTCTATGATTCTGTAAGTATGTTGCAGTTAACTCTCACTCCTTTTGTCATGGTGAAGTGCTTAATGTTGTTGGAACTACCGACCTCAGTCAGGAGCCAGTGATGGGCTGCCTGTAATAGGTGTTTGAACTAGATACATTGAGAAAGATACACATTAATATTAAATTCACTGTAACAGTAGGCTCAAGAAAGGAGTCATTTTCTTTGGAGCAAACAGTGAGTCTGCAAAAGCAAGTAAAAGAACATTTCCTTTTCAATGAGGCAAAGCAGAAGTCAAATACAGGAGATTAATCTGATCTCTGAAAGTAATTTGCATCTCCAGGATGTGATACCAAACTTAATATAATGAAAATTGCCTACTAAAATATACTAATTTTCAGGGGAAAAGATTAAATTTGTCTAGAATCAGAGGACTTCAGAGTGCAGACTGACTGCTCCATCAGGCAGATGTATATGTTTAATGGCTGTAATAGGAGACACACAGATACCTAGAAACTACTTTAAATGGGAACGTCTGGGAAAAAGAGAGACCTTTAATTTTAAATGACGGGGAGAGGGGGTGTGGTGTGTTCTTTTCTTAACCCATGTATTTTATGAAGATTTTAACTGTATTGCTTAGATTGGATGCTGTAAATACGTACTTTTAAATGTATTGCATTTTATCTTACCTAAACTTGAGCTAAGAGTGATTTTAAAGTAAATGGCTAGCCATCTAGTCTTCATCTGTTAGCTAAATAAGGAGTCATTCTCCTCAGTTACTGAGGCTAGCTTAACAAGTGTTTAATTTCCAGAAGTATCACCAAAGCTGAGCATGTCACCAGAGAGGCTGTGCAGGCCACGTGAAGAATTGATATCTCAGCCAAAACAGGAATGTTTAAGTGGTACTCAGGAATTCCACTTGGATAAAGCTGTTAGGGAACATGGTTGAATCCTGATGGCTCGTGGAGATGGATCATGGAGAAAAAAAATTAGGAGGAGGAGCTTGATGTGCTGCCCAGTGGCATATTAATGCAAGATGGCCACATTATAGAGCCACAAAAAAAAGAAAATGGGATCTCATTATTGCATTCAGCATTCTCCTCCTTGTATGGGGAGAAGCTTTACGACTGTGTACAGCTTCCTGGAAAGGCTTTACTCAGGTTCAAACATACAGTTCTGCTGTTCTAGTAAATAAGTTTAGGATGTAAGTGCAAGAAAGGGCCACTGAAATAACAGAAGTACCAGACATCTTATATTACAATATTAGAGAGCTCTGAAAAAAATTCCAGCAATTCAAAACTGTGGGAAAGGCAAAAATAGCCTCCTAATAGCGGGTGGTACAGTTATAAGTAATAAATGAGGTTATACTGATCATTAATATATTTATAATAAAATTCATAGCCATTAGAGCAAGAAGAGTCTGGAATGGAGTCTTATAAAGTAAGAATAATGCAGACTAAAAAAAAAAAACTTACTACTTCTAATATTGAGATTAATAAATGTATAAAAATGGGAGATGATTTGGTGTCCCAGTTTCAGGGACTATGCTGAGTGATCCAAATATTCACATGTATTTTGTATAAAGATGCTTCCATGACAGCATCCCCCACTTTCTCCTCACAGTATCAGGGAATAATTTAATATAGTCAGGTTTATATTCTGGATGCCACATTCTTCTTTATATATGTCTGAAGAGCAATCCAAGAGTGTACTTCTGGACACCTCCCATTTTCTTACACCAGCATGACCACCTTTTACTGGAAGCTGGTATAGTTTAGCAGAAAAGACAGGATGTTTCTTGTTCCAGGGAATGGTTCTGAACACACTGTATTTACTAGTCTAAGCGTAGCCTGTATTTCTTAATTTCCTAGAAAACATTATTTGATAAAATCTACTCTTCTTATGCTACTTTGCAGTAGTATGGTATTTTTAATTATTATTATTTGGGAGGGAAATGTGCTTAAGCATCTAGGGAAGGAGAGGTAACTTAGGAGTGTTCAACATCCTGAAGTGTAGATAGTCAGGTACCCATTTAATCTATGCCCCAAGTTAAAGTGCCATGAACCAGTTCTGCTCAGCCCAGTGAAGAACTGCAGTAGTTTCACAAACTGAAGACAATCTTTAAAATGTTACCCTACTAATTTTGATTGAAGCTTTCTAAAATCTGGCTGCTTGATACATTTACCATGATTTACTCTGTAGGCTTTTGTACCTGTCATTGTGTTGTAACTAGGGAATAGTAGCCCTGACTTCTTCATGCAGTTTCCCTCCCCCTCGTTTGTCTACAATGAAGTAGCAAAACTCTAAGGAGCCTCCCAGGTATAGAATGGATTGTCTTATTTTCAGCTGTATCTCTGTTCAGTATTCTTGTACTCTATTAAATTTATCCATATTTTATCATGTAAGGTCAGCTCTCTCAGTTGTTAAAAATAACTTAAGGAATTTTTGTCTTCGCTGTCATGTTGTGTGCATCCCAATTCATATAATTTACACAAACAAATTTATAAAGCATATACAATTTGTTATTCATGCTAGATTATACAATATTCTCTTACTCATATTGTTATTCATGACAGCATTAAACATTCATATGCTTTTGGGTGTACCAGGAGCTACCTCATCAAGCTAATAATTAGGCATTAGGGATAAACTGTTGTCTCCATGGCCTGAAGATCCAATTTTTATTCAAAATTATGACAGAGATGGTATACATGCACCTCTTCCTTGTGAGAGCAGATTTGCTACAATGTACCTATTAGAGAAGCAGCTGAAGTACAGTGATTTTTCTCTCTCCCTTGCCAGAATTTCTGGCAGTTGGATGCTGTAAGTGGAAGGATATGGAGAAAAGGACTGGGAATATTTATTCAGAAATCAAGAGACTGGTATAGGAAGGAAGAACACATTTGATTGGCATACTCCAAAGCACTTACAGTGCTAAGTACAATATGTTCAGTTCACACTCACTTTACAGAATTTGTATGTCTCAGGAAAAATGTGAGTATATGTTACTGCTGTAATTAGCAGAAATTATGTTTTTATTTCTAATAAGGAAATCATATCCATACTATTGTATTTCAAACATAAACCAGCAAGTTAAAAAAATGTAAAAGCCTACCCTGACAAGAAAAGAAAAAGATACTAATTTTCTCTTCCAATGATACCTGGAGCATGGCAAGTAATAAATTAAATATCTACCATAAATACAATGGTAATTATCATGCAAAAGCCAATATAATTAAAAGCTAGGGTTTCATCAGCTAAATTTGTAGAACTTGCTATTTGTATGTTTATTTTGGCATTCTTTTGTCTTAAGTGGCAGATCTCAATTATTTCATTATTAGATTGTTTGATTATTTAATTGGGTTTTAATTTAATTCTTTAATTTTGAACACAGATTGCACAGAAATATAATTACAGAGCATGCTATCAACTTTTCTGCCTGATTGCACTATACATTCAGGTACCAAAAATAAATATATATAGAGACTTACATGCATTTTCAGGTCTGCATATATGTTGATACGCAAATACAGGTGTGAACAGTATGTGGTGTATTGGTATGCGTCTTCTACTATTTATACTAATGATTAAAAGAATCCAGATCTTTTGATCTCTCTGAGGGTTTTTCTGAGCAAAGAGGAAGGAGACATGGTATACTGGACTCTGGAAGTTTCAAAGTCTTACATAAAATCAAAATATTCCACATGATCTCTTACGTGTCTTGCTATGGCCAGCTATATACATCAAGAGACCCCACATCTGTGCCACATCTTTTACCTCTGAGGATTTGCACTAAGTACGTAAAGATGCTGCCCATTAATCATTCCCAATGATTAATACAAATTAAAAACTCTGTTATTAGGCAGGGTCATTTACAGTTTTGCTTCTAGCCTGTTGTACAAGTAATACTGAGAATCTAACAATTAAACATATTGACCAACTCTGTGATAGAGCGGTACCTATACTAAACTCTCTTACACTCAGCTTGATCATCATCATGAGCAGCAGACATAAAACTACTGAAGTTTGAGCTCTCAGCTGAGATGTAAATATTACATGATCTGATGATTTTAGCAATTTTTTTTTTTTCCAAATGGGAAAAAACACTGGGCAAAAGTGAGTGTTGAGTGTATTTCTCACTCTTTGCTCTTTTTGTTGTGCATCTGTCTTTCTGTACAGAGACAAAATTGATCTCAGGTATCTACAATTTGTTGTAGAACAGTTGGAAAATACACTGTTAATTTTCCATCTAGTATTTAGTGGAATGTACTTACAGAAAGTCATAAAACCAATCCATTACTATACAAACTATATAAAGATGTTTTGGCCCAATGCACTGCCTTCTGGTTATCTTTGGAATATAACCTTATCTATGCTAATATTAGAAGCTTTTAACACCCAAGACCCACATTTAGATTGCCCTGGATTTGATAATTTATAAATATTATATATATGCTCTGTAAATCTTCCCAGTCCATAGCTCTTTTTCAGTGGAGGTGCAGATCTCTGAAAAACAGAATTTAAATAAACTAGCTGTCTTCTCTAATGTACTGCAATAAATAATTTTTTTGCCATTTGTAGTTCAAGTTCATAGGCACTGGATCAAGATGATATCATAGGATCTCAGAACCTGCCTAAGCTTGTCTTCAAATGAATGGAGTTTAGCTTGTTTTTACACCTGGTCAAGTAATCACTGCCCTGACCCATTTCATTTAACTCAAGCTCTGTGAATGCCATCCATAACAAAAGTCTGACGAAGATAGCAATGGCAAAAGAAATAATTGCACTGTCAGCTGAAGGATGCTCCTGGGCAAGTTTCACACTTCAGCTGGGCATCAAAGAGAAGGAGGTAGACTGTGACCCATGGCAATCCTAAGGCTGAGGAGACGATCAGCATTGAACTTCCAGCAAAAAGGGACAGCTGACATCCTGCTGTGACCTCACCATGTGTCTGCTTGAGGAAGACTGGTACCACTGTCCTTTGGACCCAGAGAGGTGAGCATAACACCAAAGGAAAGAGGCAGCTATAAGCAAGTTTTCTTACATACATTGTAAAGACATTGGGGCTTTTTTTCTTTTAGTTTGGACTTATCGTTGTGACTGGACTGATAACTGCTGGGATTTTTGGGGTTATCTGGGGGTTTTTGGTTTGTTTTGGGATTTATTTTTTTTAATTATTGTTTATTTCTTTGCTAATTGAATTAGCTAGCAAAAGGGTCTTGGCTCCACATACATAACATTTTGCCTATAACAAGATTTTGACTGTAATGCTACCTTTGGGAGATCTTCATAACTACAAGTCTGTTCCCACAGCTTAAACATGCTATCTCCTACTTCATGATAGACACATATTCCTACACGTAGTGTTGAGAATTTTACAGCAGTTGATTTAATACTTTTAAAATACAAGAATGGTTGCAGTTGAAAAGTGCCTCTGGAGGTCACCGGTCCAACTCCCCTGCTCAAGCATGGTCACCTAGAGCCAGTTGCCCTGGATCGTGTACAGATGGCTTTTGTATATTTCCAAGGTTTAAGACTCCACAACCTCTATGAGCAAGTTGTGCTAGTGCTTGGACAACAGCACAGTAAAAAAAGTGTTTCCTGATGTTCAGATGGAAGCTCCTGTATTTCTCAGTTTATGCCCTTTGCCTCTTATTCTCTTGCTGGGCACCATTGAAAAAAGGCAGGCCTGTCTTCTGTACACCCTACCTTCAGTATTTGGCCACACTGATAAGATCCCTCTAAGCCTTCTCTTCTCTAGACTAAACAGCCCCAGCCCTCTCAGACTTCACTCATAGGAGAGTTTCTCCAGTCCCTTCGCCATCCTAACGGCCCTTTCCTGGATTCCATCCAGTATGTCCATGTCTCTCTTGTACTGGGGAGCCCAGAACTGAATCCAGCACTTCAGATGTGGCCTCACTAGTTCTGAGTGGAGGGAAAGGATCATTTCCCTTGACCTGCTGGCAACAATCTGACTAATTGTAGCCCAGGATACCATTAGCCAAGGGCACAATGTTGGCTTATGGGCTTATATTCAACTTGGTGTCCACCAGGACCCCCAGGTCTTTTTCTGCTAAATTGCTTTCCAGCTGCTTGGCCCCCAGCCCTTCTCAGGTGCAGGACTTAGCCTTTCTCCTTGTTGAACTTCATGAGGTTCCTGTTAGCCCATTTCACAACCCTGTAATATGTTTTTAACGTACAAAAATGTATAATGTTCTCTGTTACGTGGGTGGTAAACACCTTTTCTTCTCTTTAAAAGAACTAGCAAACCTCTCTCTCACCTCCATCAGCTATACTCTTTCCAAACCCTTGTTTCTTTAGTACAGATACTTCTTTACCCTGCCTGCTACCTGCTAGACTACACAATCACTCAAATACAACATGTTAATTTATGCTGGTTTATTACATCTAAAGAACTCTAACTCACAGAGAAAGGCAGTATAATTTGCTTCATTAAATACTGATTTTGTGAATGGATATGCTTACAACAATGTGTTAAAGAGGCTTTATTTGGTTATTAAATAACCAATTGACATCTTAATTTTTCACTTTTAAACACTCATCCTCAGAAATGGCAAGACTCCCTATACTCCTGTAATTCTTTTTTCTAAAGAAGAAGCACACCCCGTACTTCAGTACTCCTGGCAGCCCCTTCACAGATAGACAACCTTTAAAAAACACTTCTTTGTTCTGATTTCCACCCTTGCTTTCAGTGGCTATGAACTAGCTTTTCATCCACATGTGTACTGGTACTGAACATGTTTTATGCAGAAAAGAATCTCTGTATCATTCTTTCTCCACAAGAATGGCTAGAGACTTGACAAACATACACAACTGTTAAAGCTATGGCGAGGCAAGATCAGTGCTTGAGACCAAGCATCTTACAGCTCTTCAAATATGGAATACACAATGTACTTACAAAATACACTGTCCTGCAATTTGTGCATGTTGTGCTTTAAGCCCAGCTGGCAACTCAGAACCATGCATCCACTCGCTCACTCCCCCCAGCTTCTTCCTCTGCCCACTCGCAGAGGGATGGGGGAGGAGAATCAGAGGAATGTAACTCCCACGGGTTGAGATAACAGCACTCCAGTAACTAAGGTGTAATACAAAACCACTACTGCTACCACCAGTAATAATAATGATAAGGAAAATAAAGGGAGAGGATACAATTGCTCACCACCTAGCGACCGATACCCAGCCTGACCCGAGCAGTGACCTTCACCTTCTGGGGGATTCCCCCCAGTTTATATACTGGGCATGATGTGCCATGGTATGGAATACCCCTTTGGCCAGTTTGGGTCAGGTGTCCTGTCTCTGCTTCCTCCTGGCTTCCCCTCCTCCATGGCAGAGCATGAGACTGAGAAGGTCCTTGGTCAGAGTAAACATTACTTAGCAACAACTAAGAACATTGGTGTTATCAGTGCTGTTCCCAGGCTGAAAGTCAAAACACAGCACTGCACCAGCTACTTAGAAGGAGAGCGGAACCCAGGACAGTGGACTTCCAAGTTTAAAAGCCTTCTAATCCTTGTATTCATACCTTCCTCTAAACTGATGTTCTGATGCATACTTTAGTGTATCCCAAGGTCCTAGTCCTGGTCAGAGTGCAGTGTGATTCTCCACTAACCTAAATCCTTCGTTTCATGTGAATGGAGGCTATGTTCTTAAAGAAAAGCAAGACATGCACAGTGTGTGGAGTTAGCAAGGGCCTAAGAGTGCATCTGAACCTGGTGGCCTGCAAACACTGCTGCATACCCTGGGTTTGACAAAGCCACAGGTGAGCATTCCTTTATTAGACTTCCTATTGTGCATACTGGCAAAAGATTTCAAATGCGCAGAGCTATCATTATCTTCTTCTATGCTATTGCTTATTTTATGAGCAATATCTATAGCTGACTGTATACTGTGTATGTGGCATATTAAAATTTTGATTCCATTAAGACCTGTGATGAACTGGAAGACAAAAATTAAACTATACGTACATTTGATACTTCTTTCTTTGGTTGCTAAAATAACTTTTTGATTTCCAGCAGATGAAGTTTCAGCTCAGACTTCTGTAATTCTGAGGAAAGCAATTTCAAGATTATCTTTCTTAATGTTTCCCACATATAATACACATGACAACTGTATAAAATATTTTGAGTACCAAACACTCATAATATTTACAGTATAATATGTGTACCTTTATAGGAAAATCAGTACAGTCACCAAGAAAAAAATTTTCCTTCAAATGTGAAAATCTCCATTAAGATAATAATACCTTATTTAGAAACCTACTGTATTCAAAACAGAACCACATAATGCTTCTATAAACATAGTAACTTGACCTTTTATTTGTGTTAAAAGATAATTGTGCATTTCATCTTACGGCACTTAAAAATACAAAATATTTTAAGCCTTCACTGGTCATGCAGCTCTGACTCCTATTTTGATTCTAACAATACTCTGAGATAAATCAAATAAATGGGTGTGTTTTCTTCTTACATTATAATTACAATAATTTAATCCATATTGCCTTTCTGTTCCTATTTTTGAGCAGCTGAATCCCAAACCTAAGATTTCTTGAATGAAAATCAGCAGTAAACTGGTAAATACTGTTGAATTTTGGTAAACATTGTCATTCTCTGTGTGATACACAATGAAAGTTTGAAGCACATTTTTTAATCAATATTTTACACTGACTTTAAGGCACTTATATGTGGAAAAGATTGATCTGTTTTATGGGTCAAGTGCAGATTATTTAGGTAATTTGAGGTGTAGTGATAAAATGTCGTGGTTCTTTTCATGGTCTTAGTCCTGACTCCTCCTTAATAACTACAGAGGAAGATAAATTTTCTAACATGCAGGGAAAATGAAATTTACAAAATTTGTTTTCAGTTTTACTTAATAATGGAAAGTACAACCAAACAAACGAAATGTCTGAGTGTTTACTGACCTCAAAATGTGTCAGATTTTTTGTCCACAGGCTGGTGTGAAAGAAAGTCAAAGACAAAGAAAAGATGGCAGAAAATAATATGTTAGAGAGGACTAAGTTATGAGCAAGGTTAATATCAGAGATTGTCAGCTCTTCCCTTATAGGCATATGTGTCTCTTTGTCTCCTCTGTCTAGGAAGGCTGCCTGAGGAGATATGAATTCTTATACCACATGTGGAATAAAATACAAAATGCATAAAAGGCTATTACTAATGTTTTGTAATGGATTGTGAAAATTAGGGATATACAGTTCTAACTGTCATAATTCTATACATAACAAAGTAGGGTTTTTTTCTGTGCAGACTACATAGCACTGCAACAATTTTCCAGGTCAACAAACTTTTCATCACTCTACCAACATCCTTTCAGGGATCTGTTCAGTTTAATATCCTTGCAGTTATTCAACTTCAAGAAGGGTTTTCTTTCCTTCCATAAGTGATGTGGAATGGCTCAGTCATCATTCCCCAAGGTCAGAGTTTGCAGTTTACGCTGATTTCATACATTTTGCCTTGTGCTTTGAATTTTTCCTTCTTTGCATTGTCTATGTGACATGTACGCCTTCCGTCAACAGTTCAGCCCACTATTAACGCTGTGCAATACACAGAAACGTTTTGCTTTCACGTCACTAATCCATTCACTATGACAGTTGTGCAGAGAGTTTATTTATATAGACATAGAGATTTTGTTCTTTTGAAATATATTTTTCTGTGAGTTGGGATGTTTTTATTATATTTTTAATAACAATACAAGTGCTTGTTTAAGTTTCCAACTCTAACAAGTGAAATTCCATTACTTAAATACCTGTATATACATAACTATGTATATGACATCTTAGAATATTGGTGAGAGAGCAAAAATGTATTACTGTAAGAATAAGCAAGTTTTATTAAAAAAACCTTTTTTGTTAAGATTATGTATTATAGAATCATACCTTATATGGGAATTGTTGAACTGTCAAACTAATGAAAAAAAATGCCAAGGTTAATTTTGGAAACTTAAAATGTTCTGAGTATTGCTTATGCAGAATCATCATAATGATTTGATGAACTGGAACAAGGGAAAATCTACCTTTTCAGTAGAATATCAAAAGTACAGACATTTAAAAGTAGTCTATTTTATGACTTCCAAGAAGTGAAATTGCATCATATAACATTTACACCTTTTCTTTCTTTCTTTCCTTTTTTCTTTCTATTCCTCTTTCTTTCTCTTTCTTTCTTCCTTTCCTTTCCTTTCCTTTCCTTTCCTTTCCTTT
>NW_009915016.1:0-28186 GCF_000696875.1 Nestor notabilis | reverse complement strand
TTCCTTTCTCTCTTTCTTTCTTTCTTTCTTTCTTTCTTTCTCTCTCCCTTTCTTTCTTTCTTTCTTTCTTTCTCTTTCTCTCTTTCTCTCTCCCTTTCTTTCTTTTTCTTTCTTTATAGACCACATTTTGATGTCAGAATAGATTACCCTTCATGTGTCATTTTTTCTGCTCACAAAATATGTAGGCAGCTAGGTCAGGTATTCAAATTAAGGCATTCAGATGCAAATACCTAAACTAGGAAATACCCTGGACTGACTCTGTTATTGATGGAAAGAGATGCACTCCTCCAGATTGTTCAGATCTTGCAAGGATTGAATCATCCTTGAATCTTGGACCTGTGAAATTCTGTCCAAAAAAACATTTCATCCACAGAAGACAAACATTCTGGAAGTTAAGTTCTGTGTTTAACCAAATTTGGGGGGAGCAGGGGAGAAGGCACGTCCAGGTTGTTTGGAGGTCATCTTTCTCAGTTTCTAATGGGATGCACAGAATTTACCAAATGTATTCTTGAGATACAGTGAATTTGAGAGGTTAATAGCAGCAAATGGATGTGTGACTGGAAGGAAAAGAAGAGCAATTATACATTAAAAAAAAAAAAAAATATTCTAGTCATCTCTGAAATTTTTGAAAATTAAAAAAAAATTTATGAAACTTACTCTAACAAATTACCTCTCCATATTCGCCATTCAGTAATGGATCACAAAGTTTTGGTCTTTCCCAGACACAGCATTTTAAATTAGAATTTCTGTAACTGTGGTCTTAATCTGTAGACCCTTTGCTGCAATATCCGCTGAAATAGATCTGATCTAGGAGGACAGATTACTTCCTTATAGGATTTTTGTTCACCTGTGAAACATATGATAGATCTCTCCCAACTCCTGTGCTTGTATTTCCCCTCTGCAGCAGTAAGATGGACTTCTGTGCATGCAGGCCTTGGTCCAGCATTAGTGTAAGGCTATAGAGGAGGATGTGGACCAAAGCTTGGAAAAGCTCCAGATTTCACCAGCTGAGATCAGCCTGTGAGGTATAAGTTATATGCGGATGTCTCTCTTTTCTTTCCAGCTGTATGAGGGAGGAAGGAAAAAAAGAAATAAAAGGCAGTAGGAATTAAGAAGTATATTGCGTAAAAGACAGAAGTGTATATATATATCTCAGTAGAAAAAAACAAAAACACTGAAATACTTTCCCACAATAATTTGTTTTGATTGATTCTGCACTCTTTGCACCTGTCATGAGGTGTCAATTGCAGAAGAAATGGGAAATAGGATCTGTGCAACTGCCACTTGAAAAGGACAAACAGGCAGCACAAAATGGGACTATTGATGAGAAATTCAAAACTCTCATTCTGCTCTGTTACTAATGTAACCATGTGGTTCCAGAGAACTTTCTCATATATATTATTTTGCACTGTTTATAAACCAATAGTCCTTATGGTTTCAGTGAAACTGCATTAGTTTACATTCAACGATCCTGTTTTATTCTTGATACTTTGTCACTATGAAACCACAAGGTTTTAATGAAACTCCTGTGCTGTTGTTTAAGACCCATGAAGGGAAACCAGACTTCGCTTATTAGGGACATGGATGAAGTATTTTTTATTTCAGTTGGTCATATACAATGCCCATAAACCTGCGGTTTCATATATCTATTCCTAGTCAAGTGGGCAGTGGTTTCCAGGGAGTTTAGCTGTCCTATACACTGAAAAAAATTAACTTGGTCAGAGAAAGAACATAAAATTTGTAAGAAATATTAGACAAAGAATACTCTAGGAAATGGGAGTTTTACCTGTAAATTTCTTGACTCTAAATGAAGAAACAGTAGAAATCATAATACAGGATTTTATGTTTTGCATTGTGTTTTATTGAGCTCAAATTGAACATAATAAGGAAACAGCAAAGCTCTCCCTGGGTACATCATAAGTTGTGGGAGGAATTTTCCTCTGTGATGTCAAGTGAGGTTTTTTCCCCCCACTATGGTATTTATATAAACAGCAGGGATGTATTTTATTTCATAAAAGCTATATATAACTGCTAATTATAAACTATGAGAATTGATTGATATATACCTAACATAAATTCTGTTTAAAAGGATAACCCTCTGTGTTCCAAAATCTAGGTTTTAAGAAGTCCTCTAATGCCTTGAAATTACATTTGTCATTTGCTGGAACATTTTCCAAAATTTAAATAGAAATTAAATAAATGAAATAGAGGGTGAGATTTTGCAGAGAGACAATTAAGGAAGTATTTATTAAGAAGATATCACAGACTGTGGTGATCAGTTGCAGGATTCAGCCACACAAGCGTACTGACCAGCTCCATTTTACAAGTGACTGACCCCTTTCACACCGGTGTCTATTATTCTATTGTTCCTCCCTGATCCCCTCTCCGCTGCACATCCCGCCATCAGTTTTCATAGCTCCAATGACCCTCTGCAACACCCTGGACCCTCAGATCTGCAGCTTTACCATCTGCAAGCTCTTGATTTGTCTGCAGTTTTTTGATAGCTCATCAATTAGTGTGACTGAACAACATTTTTCCCAGTTTTCTCCCTTATGTTTGTCTGTTATCTCTGTGTCTCTGCATGTTTACTGTCTTCCTCTTCTTCATAGAATCATTATAGAATCATAGAATGGTTTGGGTTGGAAGGGACCTTTAATATTACCTTGTTCCAACCCCCCTGCCATGGGCAGGGACACTTTCCACTAGACCAGGCTTCTCAAAGCCCGTCCAACCTGGCCTTGAACACTGCGAGGGATGGGGCAGCCACAAGTTCCCCGGGCAACCTGTGCCTGCACCTCACCACCCTCATAGTGAAAAATTTTCTCCTAATGTCTAATCTAAATCTCCCCCCTGTCAGCTTAAAGCCATTCCCCCTTTGTCCTGTCACTACATGGCCTTGTCAGAAGTCCCTCTCCAGATTTCTTGTAGGCCCCCTTTTAGGTACTGGAAGGCTGCTCTAAGGTCTCCCTAGAGCCTTGTTTTTTGCAGGCTGAATAAGCCCAACTCTGAGCCTGTCTTCAGAGGAGAGGTGCTCCAGCTTGCGGAGCATTTTCATGAGCCCATAGGTCCATACCCTTCTTTCAGAAGGGAATAAAAGAGCAGACATGCCTTCCACATACCCTTGCACTTAGTCTCAACAATTTCTCATCAATTAACTTGGTCTTCCTGTTAGCAGAGCAGTGATCACCTGTACAAGCAATTGGAATCACAGAATGGATGAAGTTGGAAAGCACCTCTGCAGATCATCTCGTCTAGCTCCCTGCTCAAAGAGGTTCAGCTAGGGCAGGCTGCTCAGGGTCATGACTTCACAACCCCCCTGGGCAACCTTTTCGAGTGCTCATCCATCCTCACAGTGTGGTATTTTTTCTCCACCCTGATATTTAAAGGGAAGTTCTTGCATTTCTATTTTTTGCACATTTCTTCTTCTTCTCTTACTGGCCACCACTCAGTCTCCTTTATCTTCTTTACACTGTGTCATCAGGTATTCATACACATTCACAAGATCCCCCCAGATTTTCTCTTCTGCAGGTTAAATAGTTACAGCTCCCTCAGTCTCTCTCACAGGTGGTCTAGTCTCTTAGAAATCTTCGTGACCCATAATGGAGTGTCTTACTGTCACTGCAGCCAAGCAGTGATATTCTGTGTACTAAGAATTACATTTTTAAACTGTTTTACGCAATCAGGAGCAAGGGGAGACTAAAGCAGGGGAATAGGAGGTAAAAACTTCGAAAAAGTAAAGTTTGAGATATTATTATTTTAAGCCACAAGTAATTAAACATACTGAGCCAAGTAATGGTGTTGAAATGCCTCGTTTGAGTCTTACTGTGCTTGGGAAAAAAGTAATCAGAGTATTCCAGAGTTCAGTCTGAAAACCATTGTTCTAAGTTGGGCCATTTAGTTGCTTTTCATGATGAGCTCTAAAGGCAGAAGCAATAAAATTTTTTTCCTTGTTCATTTGTCTTCCCACATCCCTTCATTTATTTTTTTTTATCTTTTTTTTTTAATACTACTGAAAGCTAGGCTTAGGTTGCCAGATATTCTCTGCTAGGAAAGATAAATAGCATTTCTTCATCAGCCTGTGAAGCAAGTGTCAGGACCCCACGTGCACCCACACGCCTCACCAGCCTTGCCCAGCCTACCCCTGCCCTTGGCCGAGGACCCCCCTTCAGCTCAGCCCTAGCCCTGCTCCTGAACTGTCCTGCCTTAACTGGGGCCCCTGGCCACAGGGGTGCTGGTGGTGGCCCCAGGTGAGACTGGGTAGGGGCAGCAGAGTCCATGGCTGCCTTAAGGGCCCTGACAGTAAGTGCAACTAGCTGAACTTGCCACGAAGCATGTATGAAAAATAGGTTTTTTTAAAGATGTCTAAGAAATGGTGTTGCAATGCTTAGAAAAGTGGTCATATTCATAGGCTTTTTAAACATTCTGTGGGATCGTGCAGTCTAATGTGGGGTCTTCTAAATGTTATGCAGCATGCTGTCCATATGGCCAAGCATACAGATCAGAAATGGATCGGTATGGAATCTAGGAATTCCAGCTCAGTCTGTTGGTATCTCACATATAGCAGGGCTGAAAGTTGAAACTGGTAAATTCCAGGAAGCTTGCTATATAAATGTACTCATAGTCTTTTCCTTGACCTGTCTGTATAATAAAAGGGGATGGTAATCTCCCCCCTGCAATTGGATCTACTACAACTAGGACTGAAGAGCAACTTCAAGTTAAACTTTCAAGAGCAACTTCCTAGATAAAAAAAAAGGAAAAAAGTGGAAGCTTCATGTAGGGTTCAATTCTTAACTCTCACGCACTGACTGCCTAAGAGCAAAACTCAATCCTCTCTTTACTTGACGTAGTCAAATTTTTGTTGGCATTTATATGAAGTGGGAGAGAGAGAGAGGCTAGAGAAGGGCATGATAGCTTGTTACTACAGTAACAGGAAAAAAAAAAAGCCATGGTGGTAAGTAATGACAGAACAAATGTCTATGAACAGGTTCTGTAACTTAATCTGCAGGGTAACTGGGAATTCAGCATGGAACAATCATGCTGATACTGTCAATGTCTCTATAATTTAGCTCTAAGTTTTATAGCAATCATCTTCTCTTTTCTCACTCAACAGTAATCTACCTGTTTTTCAAAACCAAAGCAAACAGTTGAACACTGATACAAACGAAAACCAGCAGAACACTGAAATGATTTTGTCCACAATGTTTGATTTATCCAGCTCAAAATTTTTCTTCTCATATGGCTAAGACAGTCAATATACTGTATTATCATACCCTTATTCCAGCATTTAAAGTATGCTGAAAATACTGTCTTGTAGAACTACTTCGTTGTAAACAGCATTTTAAGCATCAATCTTCAAATTATCTAAAAACTTTAACTTTCAAATATAAAGTATGTAATTAAATAATTAATACATGATTAAATAATTAAATTGCTTGGATAAGTTAAAAAATGTAGCACCTGAATATAAGTGCAGTCATCAAACATGTCCATTAGGGATTTTTATGAAGTCATGCAGAAATGTTCTTTTCTTTTTCCTTTGGTTAGATTGAGAAACTGCTTTCCACCATCTTCAAAAAACCAGGACACACCTCTGAGAAGCATGCAGACATAGATAGGGTAAATTATTACTTGGCAATTAAAGAATGCAAACAATTGGTAACATTAATTATATGTGATATTCAAGAAGCCAGAGATATCTGATTACAAAATCAATAAAAAGTAAGTATATCCCTACCTATTCTTCTAACAATTTAAACTATTCTAAATGAGAGAATTCAAAATGAGAGCATTTCTAAGAAAACAAAGTATTTTTACATAACAAAGTTAAGCACTTATTTGACCTACTTTCCTACTTTCCACAAAACCCAAGTATTTTTTCACAATTAGTATGATTCTAATCAATATTTTACATTTGTGGGGTTTTTTAATGTAGAACAGTCCTTTGGAAAAATGTCTTTCTCTTATCCTCTTGTGGTTTCGGGTATATGTGTAAGTACACCGTAATTATTAATCTACTTTTGACCTCTTCACTCACTCCCTCTTCTCTAATGTCTGTTCTTTAGCAAAAGAAAAAAACTGCTTTGGCTAGCTGTTACTGTTACTTTTCTTTAACAGGAACTGAACAGATTTTTTCCTTCTTTCCAGATGGGGCTTATGTGAAATGTAAATGCTTTACTTGTGCTTCTTTGTGTACATATGTGTACTTTACAAAGCCTAATGAGAAGATTTAGGTAGGCCTCAAGGTAAGTATGTTTATTTTTTTAATAAAGTAAGTAGGTAAGTATGTTTATTTTTTGCAACTATAGATTTTGAAACAGACTAGGGAAGGTTTCTTAAATCATGTTTGGGGGTACTACCAGTTTTAAAGTGTTATCACATGAATTACCTTTAATTGAAATACATATTCATAGTAGAAGAAAGATTCCTTGTATGTTTTCTCACAGAAGCATATACTGATCTGGATTTAAAACTGAGGGAATTTAAATTCCATTTTTAAAAATCCAGAGGGTTTATCAGGGATATAACTTTTTTTGTCATGCAGGTGATCTTCAGAGAAGTTGGTTGTGTTATACATTAGGGATTTGCCTTTGACAGAGGCCTAAACAAACAGGAAAGAGCTACCAGAGTAATCACACAGTAAGGGCATGTATTTACAAGCAGGAACAGATGTATGTTGTCTTTGCCTACAATTAAAGCTTGTGGCATATCAGCCAATTTGAAACTGCATTAAACTGCCCCTCGTACTAAAAATCAAATCCCTATGGTTTATTTTTCCTGTGCCATGAAGTTGTTTAAACTCACAATTTGATACTAGAAGATCTCTATTTTTATTTACTGTTAAACAAGCCAGATTTGTATTGGTAACAAGTAAATTAATGATAATGTGCAAATTGTTTATAAATTTGTAGTCTTTTTATCATAGAAAGATGGTATTTCTGTTTTATGATCAGTTTCTCAAATTGCTTAGAACTGTTATGTGACATTACTTTTTCATCTAGCTTTCTTCATTTTCATTCTTTTATCATAAGATTCAATGGTAAATTCCCAGTGAAGAGCAGAAGGATATTTTGGAAATCTTTATCTCTTTATGGCTTTGAAGGGTAATGTTAACTGGAAATTTCTCTCATTAGAAAAAACAAAATTAGGTCAGATCCAAGATTTCCAGTCACGAACAGTAAGCAGATGGAACTACCTTTAAATCAAATAGAGTAGGCGTTAATAATTAAATGCTTTTGTTACTATTATCAGATGTTTCTTGATTATAAGTTAGCTGATTTCTGCTTCATTGGATGGACATAAAATTACTTACCTTGTACGGCCAATAAAGAGTTCTGGAAGTGTGGTAGGAAAGGAGTCAATTCATTCTGAAGCAAATGGCTGTCAGTAGGAGAGAATTACTGTTTTGTCTCAAGTATTCTTGTTAGCTGGTGGGAGCATTCTAAAGTGGCATGAAATATCATACTTGTGTAAAGGCAGGATTGCTAGATGCAACTCTGTCATTCAAAGGGGAGACACTCTTAAATGCATCAAACATGCCAAATTTGAATTCTGCAAACGTCAGGAGTGTCACGAATGTCAGGCTTCCTGAAGTCCAGATTTTATTCCCTCTTGTAGTTGATTGGACTTTTTGAGTAAACCACACACTGATGTTTCTAAAATCTGTTTACCAAGAAAACAAATAACTATGCTACTTTTGTCCACAAACTAAGTCTTAAAAGAACGATAAATGCAGAGAAAAACTGAAAAATACTTTTCTGTGTTTTGTAAGTCATCAAATGAAAACGTTTTGTGAAACAGCAGGGTAGTGGTCTTTACTGCCACTCAGAAGAGATTCTGTTCTTTCAGGTTAAGTACTTGGCCCTTGAGAAAAATAATCTTGACACCTGGTAAGGCCATCATGCTTGTAGTTCTCTTTGCTGTGTACTCTTAAAATGTCTTTGGATGTCAGCTTGTTGAATGTGGAAATACTACTTTAAAAGTAGTAAAAATATAATAGCTTCTATGTCCACAGTAGTATGTAGCCTAGCAAACCATTAAATGTACTGCATTAAGCTGACAGTAGAGGCCACAAAGCTTATCAGACATTTTTAAAACTTGCTTTGGCCTGTCTGGAGCTGGTTTTTATCATATTTAGCTGTAACAAAAATTAGCTAAGGTCCAGATGACTGTTACTTACTTTGATTTAGCTGCTGCACAATTGTCACAGAATTTAAGTACTGTAAATATTTTTTAACTCACTGATAGTAGCAACAACTGTTTCTTCTGTGCAGAATGAACTATCTATGACCCTTGAATAACATGCAGCATACTGGAGTATTCTCCATGGTGTGGCAGCAGAAGTCTTGAAATACAGGCATAAGATGATACTGGGTGGACTTTGTGGGGTTATAAACAACTGACCAATGGTCCCTCACTGGTTATTAAACACATGCAACCTTGGGAACTGCAGTAAAAGCAGTTTTAGTGATAATAAGAAACCCAAAGAACAAGTATCCAAAATGAAAAACACATGATACATGGTAAATTTGCATGGAACTGTGAGCCAGTGAAGAAAGTATGAGTAATTTCTGTATGTTTGATAACATGCTGCAACTGGGCCTAAGAGTGAGGGAAAAGAAACCATGAATACTGTAGTCCTCCTGGAAAAGGATCTGGAGTACTGAGGACTTTTTCTACACTTTCCCATTTTCTGCTCTTTACCCGCTTACCTCCTAGGACCTAGGAGGGCAGTGGAAATATAAGAGAAAGGCATATCATTTATAAACTGATGGGGAGGTATACCTATGTTATCTATATAAATATTCTACTCAGTCGCTTAAAATTACTTTTACCTGTTGTCAAATAAGCTTGAGACCTGTGACCTCATGGCTAAATCCTTTAGAGACAAATTGTACGTTCATATCTTGACTTTAAATGCCACAGTTTTATGACGAAGTCAAGTTCCCAGGTGCAGTCTGAAACAGTCTCCTAATTATTAACTACTTTAGAAAATTAATAGAATCCTCATTATCTACTCCATTAAGGGAGAATCAGAGGACATCAAATAATTCTCTGTACGACTGTGTGCATCATCTTCTTACACTAAATTAAAATCTTGGCTATACGTTTGAAACGAAGGTAAGGGTAACTACACAGCTGCAGATCCAATTTTTATGCTTCATCTAAGTATTAAAAAATTAGGAAGTTTCAAACAGGGAGGAAATACTTCATTTTACTTTCTCAGCAGCTTTCACCTATTCATTTAAAAATTTATTCAAAAATAATTATTTTTTTTGTCCTACACAAAGCTAGCTTTAAAATTTGGATTTTGCCCATTTTATTTATTATAACATCAAGTCTTCTATGTCTTAGGAGTGATGTGTCCTTTAGAAATGTACTCCATACAAAAAAAACAACCCACACAAATTTTGCTTAGAGAATTGTTGCATGGGGGGGCAGGGAGGGGGGACGAGACGGCACAACAACAAAAACACGTACCACCTTCCAAATACAAATAAATGTAAACCATTATCAAATAAATCTCTTGAGTCCACAGACCAATAGGGGTAACTATCCTGCCTCCAGACAGTAAATATTTTTTTCAGGATGCACCTTTCCTAAAGCTGAATTGTGTTACTGAAGGTAACATTTCCTGTCATTTAAAGCTAAGCCTACACATCTTGTATCTAAGCTTTTAGAAATCAGAGGTGCAGGAGCCTCTAGGAGACTAGAAGCGGGAAAGGGGCTTAGACTTTTCTGCTGCCCTGTGAAACTGAAGGTTATCATATCTTTGCCTCTCCTGTTTTTTAAAGCCTGTTTTGAATATGTGGAAAAGAATTTGGATCAATTATGTGAAATGACCAGTTCTGTAGCAGCATATAGAAGATTGAAAAGCCTCTCTAATGTATTCAGGCAAGGAGAGAAGCACATAGAGAAATTATGTGTTAGCAGGGATTATAAACACTTAAGAAGTTTTTCAATGTAACTTCTTAAGTCATATTTATTGGACATATTTCCCAGAAACATAGAATAATTTCACTGTATCTCTTCAGTAACTATAGTTTTTCTGTGATAATCATAAAGTAGATGTATAGGTGGGCCTCTTGTACTCTGACAATAATTCCTATGAAGATCTGAAAGACTGTAGCCTTTTCACTGCAGACATTATTCTGGAAAAAATCATACTCTCTTGATAGTTAATCAAGAAATTACATTTAACTCACTTTCCACTAAAGGCCTATCCATCCACTCCAGTACAACACAGACTTCAAAACAGCAGGTAATTTGTTGAATTACAGTACATGCTGTCTCTCTGTTCAATGAGAATCCATTAAGATCAATTAGTAATTCTGTTTCCATAGAGCCTTTCATAACCATTTTCTCAAAATACTTTGCAAAGATTAATACTGAACATTTTCATGTCACTTATCCTTTTGTTGTTATTACTTACTAAATAATCAGTAACAGTCTAAAATTTAGGTTCTGAATTATCCTGGAGCAAATAGCATAGCACATTCGTTGACGATACTTAATAAGGTAACTTCACAAAGCCTTGGTCAAATGAGTTCTTCCTCCTACCAATATTGAACGTGCTGGCAGAAGCACCTGGTTAAAATTACATCAACTGTCTGAGGAGAGTGACAATGAGTAACTAATTTATTTAATGAGTTCAATTAATTTTACTTTTCATACTGCATACCTGAGTACATGGGGATTTTTTGATGTTTTTTGAGTGGTTTGTTTTTAAAGGCAGGCGTGTTTAATGCTTTAGTGTTTTGTGAGAGCTTCACTCAATTTCCACACCAGACAAACACAATGAAAAGGCAAGACTTTCTTCACTCTCAGTAAGTGTATAAATTTGAATTTTTGCACTACTCTTGGTAAATAATTCTCTTTCCAAAAATTGTAGATTTGGAAAAGTCTACTGAAAGGACTTTGTCTACACAGAATATCTAGATTTCTTTCACAATTGATTCTGTTATAGCTCTCTGATACTGCCAGTGAATTTGTCTGTTATATAAAGGTAAAATATTTTTATTGCAAAACTCAGATACAGAGAGAATGCAGTAACACTAGATGTATTAGAAAAATGAGAGGTTATGCAAACAAATACAGATGAAAAAAACTTTTTTTAGTCAATAATTTAATAGAATACTGTGGTTTGTCACACATTCTTGTGGGAGACAATGGAAACTATTTGATTATTGCCAAAGAGAAGTAACTGCTTGGCTGGAGAAGAAAGAGTTAAAGAAGAAACAAAGTACAATCAAGCAGAGCAACCCAGCTGGCTGAGGAGGAGAGAGCATAAAGATAAGAGACTGGCTATTCTGTGACTGGCTGTGAGAAAGCAAGCAGTGTTAACAAACAAACTATAAGTCGGTAACTAAACATGATAGGCTACAAATAGGATGGTATAAAAGCTAGAGCAATAGGCTAAAAATAACTGTTGTTAGAATGGTATAAAAAGTTAGAGCAGTAGGCAATAAAGCGATTCACTGCATGAAGATGCTCTGGGTCCGTGCCTTCATCCCCTCACATTCTCTCTGAGTTTTGAACTCATTGTGATGAATTCATAACAATAAAATACCCTAATACAGGTGTAATTTCTATTTCATCCTTGGCAGGCAAATGTTTGTAATTTGTAAAGTTCTGTGAAATCTTTGATATGTATGAAAAAACTTTAATGTATCTTCACTCATCACAACAGGTTTAAGATTCACAAGTAAGCTACACAGCTGTAGTATATACATGAAGCTTGAATATTCTTTCTTAAACTGGTGGATGCTGACACTCCACTCTCATATGATGTGCAGAACTACTTTTGTTGATCTGAAAAGGGAAAATATTTAGAGAACTTATATATTCTATGCAAATTCATAAGCTCTTTCTGTAAAAAACCTGCATGTATGGACCTGTAACCACAGGAAATCCATCGATTTTACTAAAATTTGGTTGTGCTGTCAGCTTGATTCTAGTAGGTTTTGGCTTGAAATTAGTAAAGAGATAACTAAGTTTATAACTTGATGTTGCTGATCTTGTCTCTCTTCTAAGATTTTAGAGCTACTGTATTCACATATACATATTAGACTAATGTTTTTACTTCCTACAATCTGTACAACTTTTGAAAATAATATTCACACAGGTATTTTGAGACTGGTCAGCATTGCTCATAACTTCACCTGTTTAATGGTAAAATAATTATTGACTGCAATAGGAACATAGTTTGATACTATGCAACTTTCAGCCAGCCCTCTTCTCCTAGCTAAATTCTGTATCCTTTTAGGTAGCTGTTTCTGTAAACACTATGACTGTGAGCTCTATACCTCAAATTTAAATGTATCTGCCACCAGACCTACTCATCTGAAAACCTACAGCAAATAAAAGAGCCTTCTGATTCATAATGTAAGAGTCTTTAGAAGAAACTATTCCGTTTGTCTCTAGATGACCAGTGATAAGGAGGGGGCAGGTATTTTAGATTGCCTCTGGCAATGAAAAATGCAATATAAAGCACTGCAGTCTTAAAAAGATACATGTAAAAAGCTGAAATACTGTAACCATTTTACTTCTTAAATTTTCATCGACTGTATTTGCCTCAGTTTGAGTTGAAGATTTGTGCCATTTTAAGTAGCCTGTAAATGCCTGCTGCCTTAAAGAGTGAGGAATCTTAGCATCTGTCTTAGAATTGGTCTTAGCATCTGTCTAGATATTTGAAAGTCAAAACTGTCATTTTAAACTGCTTCTTGAATTATCACTTTCATTTCTGTGGATTGGTACCGATGCCTATCTAAAGGCTTGCTTATTAGGGTCAACTTTGTGTGGTAGATTTGATGAATTGAAAACCTTTTTCAACAATGAATTTTTATTTTAAGTCCAAGGCATTTCAAAAGACCAAAGGACTGAAATACAGTCATGCTACAGATACAGATTGCAACTTATTACTCAACTGGCCCTTGCAATAGATTGACATCCACAGAAAAAGATGTTCAACCTTTGTTCACTTGCTTTAAGTTGCAAGCATTCACTTTTCCTGCTCCAGTTCCACACAAAGAAAACAAGTAAGATAAAAATGCTGATGCTGAAGCCTGTAGCAGATCTCACATCATGCGGGAAGGAAGACTAACAGCCAGTGCTAAGGATAGATAGCCTCAAGATTGGAGAGTATGTAGTCCTACAGCTAAAGCAGCCAGCAGGACTGTGAATCTAATCTTCTGCAGGGAACTTCTGCATAACTGTAGACTGCATCCCTGTTCTTCTGTTACTTCACTATTATTTCTCTAAAACACCTCTATGTTCATCAGAAAGAACACTGTTTGCAGGGAGGCAATCTCCCATTAAAAACCAAGCCAGCCTTCTATGGGCTGTTTACATAAGAAAGGGGAAAATGAAGATATAATCTTCATTCATAATATGAATGTTTTATTCAGACTGTTTCTGTGTCATGTACATTTATGGATCTAATATTTTATAAATTAATAAATTTCTAGCAGCTACAAAATAGTGGTTTGGATGACTCAAACTCTATTTTAGCACATCATTTGTTTCTATGACTGTATCACAGAAAGCTGTGAATGTTAAGAGTTTGTGCAATCTAGAAATTAAAATGTCAGGAATCAGCATGAAGAGATAATCATTTAAATAAAACAGTTTATTTTTGTTTCAGCTACTTTTTTATCTGCTCCCTATTTGTACCACTTCAGCTACTGTCTAAAGGCTGAACAGAACTTTAACTTTTAAATAATAATTTTCAGTATCCCTCTGCAATTATTTACACTCAGAAGATTAATTAGCTCCACAAGTTGGTGCTATTTTTCTGCATGTACACATACACAGCTGCTGTAGCTATGAATCCCTTTAAAAATCAGTCCCTAAAGAAAAATCTGAAAAAACATTAATAAAAGGGGTTTATATTAGATACAAAAAAAAAAATCTCAGCATTATGTAATTTCTAAATAGTTCTAATAACACAGTGTTGTAGTTTCACCTACTCATCTTATTTTCAAGGTAAATTATTTAAATCAGAATATCATATCTTTATTATAGAAGTTACGATTTCCTGTTTGCTGTAAACAATGAAACATTGCACTAAACAATGAAATTTGGGGTTCACAAGCCACAACATTAAATGTTTATGCAGAACTTTTTACTAAAGAACCTATTGCCAGTACACTTATGTTTCTGTTGATAAAATTAGTGTTGTGCACAGCATAAAGACAAGTCTAAGAGATATAACTGGGAGTACTGAATTTAGCTAATTGCTGCATTCTCATTTTATAAGCAGCAGGAAATCTTTAATTTCCAGAAAGTAAAGAATTATACTTAGCTTTAAGGAGAAATATTCTGTGATGTTTTACATAAAATAAATAGTGGCCTTTTTTTCCTTTCCCTGCTAAAGGAGAAGAATTAAAACATTAAAAGATTTATACATCTCACTAGGAGATAATTTTCTTTTGAAAAGTTTGGAATAACTAAATCTTGTAATTTCACAAATATTAAAACACAATCTTAAAACATTTTTGGAGGGACAGGTCCATGCTACATTTTAGAAGAAATACAGTCCCTCATAAGAACTATCCAAAACCTCTCGGGGTTTTTTTTTTTTTTTGGTTGGTTGGTTGGTTGGTTGTTTATCTGCTTTAGATTGGCTTTTTCCTATTTAGCATGACCACAGAGCAGACTCTGTATAAGGTCCCAGTCCTACCAGAGCTACAAAAACAGCCTTTGCCACTATTTGCATGGGCTTTTGCTGTTGCTAGTGCACTGCTATAGATCAAACCCTGGAGGCTTGTCTTAAGGGCTCTCTCTTCACATGGCATGAAGGAGGTGGTCAGACACAGGCAGGGAAAAATGTGATGTTTATGATAAATCAGTGTTTTCTTCCATGTGACTTAAGTCAACTGGGATGACAGCATTTGTTGAATGTTGAACATAATTCTTCCTTCATCATGCACCTCCTGTTACTGGCCACAGCAGCACCAAAGCACGGGCAGATTTTCTCCCTATTTAATATGAAAGTTGATAAATAAACAGTACTCTGTGTAACATCATTCTCATTCAGGATGGCTGGCAGCAGTTCCAGAAGTTCCTTATAATGCAAGACTTACCAGATTTTCAAGTAGTGCTTTTTTTTCTGGGTCCTTTCAAACTCTTCCTGAGCCTCATCTAGCTTCATGTTTCCACTGCAAAGCTTATTAGCCGTTGGTTGTCAAGAATTTTTGTTTTTACTCTACTCTGCAGATGTCATTGCAATCCAGCCTTTGTGCCTTCTTTTCAGCTCCTCTCATTGTAGATATCAAAATCAAGACTATCATAACAGAAAACAAACAAAAAAAAAAATAAAAATGAAGACTCACAGTAACTACAAAGGTATATGCTATTATAGTCTGAATTGTTTGTCATAAGTATTAAGTTCTGGTCACTTATTATTTTCTTCTGTGGTTGTTTCTATTAGTCCATCTGACAAAAGGTCCTGAAAGAAAGCCAAAGATTGCAGTCTAGCTGAAGAGAATTCATGGATGCCTGAGTATCTGAGGCTCCACTTCCACAGTTTAAGACTCCAGAAGGAAAATGATGGTAGATTTTGGTTTTGGTTTTGTCTTTTAATGACATTTTCACATGGATTAAGAAAATAACACTTGAAATTGCTACAGTGAAATTGCTTACAGGTGTTTTTTGCCTGATGTGAGTCAAGTATTAGAAATCCACATCTTTCTGTAAAATGACCTGACAGCTTAAGCAGTTGTTTTGGTGAAATTGCTCTAGAAAAAAAAAAAACCAAGTAACAATGACAAAAAAAATCCCAATACCAATCAACAAGCAAAAATAATTATGCACACAGTGGAATAGACAGCAGGGTCTTGGCAATGTTACTCTTCTATTGTTTGTCCTGCCAAATAAATTCAGACTTAAGGGGTTTTGGATTGGTATCAAATATTTGGAAACAATCCTGTCCATTTCCTGACTGCATCTGATTTTCCACATGCTACCAAATAGGGCATAAAATCTGAGAATTGCTCTCTCACAGTGAGATTTGTTAGGGTTTGCAAATTAGAAATGGTGAGAACATGAATGATTTAGTTCCTTCTGAAAGCAATATTGCCTGAATCAAAAAGAATATTTAAATATACCTAACAAAATGATTTTCATTTAAAAGGTTTAATGTAAGTAATCAGTTTTTGGGAACAGTCTGGAAGTCTTGCTTCTAAAATGCACAACTGATAACATGCATTTCTGAACAGAAACTCTATATAAACGTCATATCCACAGAAGCAAGGTTGCCAAGTAGACCTTTTGAGCCATCTCCCATAAGTGGTGTAAGTCTGAAATACTAGAATGCCAGTTTTATCTCCTACACTCTCAATATTAAAATGTTATATTAAAAGCAAATAAATGGACAAATGGAGGCTGGTAAAGAATTTGGCAGTCTCCTGGCTAAATAAGACAACTTGTCTAAGAGTAATTTTTGATCTATTTTCATCTACATTTTGGTTTTTAAGTAATGGCAAATGCACTAAGCACATGAGGAAGGCACTCTTCTTTATTACTTTTATAAAACTAAATAAAATATTATTTCAGGTGAGAGTAAAATTAAAATGCTGGAGATTATTTTCTTACTTCTGTTCTTCCCTACATGAAAGGGCTAGAACATCATCCAAATACATGCTTCCATAATTATATATGAAGTTTTGTATTAATACGACTCCAAACATGGCCATCTAGCTAAGATTTCTGGAAGCTTGTCCAAATATAGTATTTGTTGCTGGCTTTAGACATTTATATTCAGCATTTAATAACAAGTCAAAGCTATATAATTTCTAGATTATTAAATTATTTTAGAAGTGTTATGGTGCAAGTTAATCAGTATCATGGAGTATGAGAACAAAGAGGAACAGAAGTTTCGGTTGCCAAAAGCAAATAGAGAAAATGAAATATTCTCTGATGTGAATGCAGTATTGTTTGGTAACCTGGCAAAGAAGTAAATAGCTTTCAATTTCTGTGAAGATGGAAAGATAAAGAATAGCTGCTGTTGAGTTAAAAATTTTCAGTTTAAGGAAAGGCTTCAAACATTAAAATGCATTCCTGTAGATCAGGATATGAAATATTAAACAATTATAGCAGAAAACAGGGCTTTTTACATGCTGTGTGACTCAGCCATTAGTGCCACAGGTGACTATAAATTCCTTGTCAGACACAAAGATAAGACTTACAAAAGATTTTTGTTGCTGACAGGTAGGGTTTTGGTTTTGGTAATTGCAACAAGTTTTTAAGAACTTCTTGTAATATTTAAGTTGAACCATTTATATTAACTTGCACGCCGAAAGAGTGGCTTACAGGCTTAGGTAGAGTCAGAAAACACCACATGATTTAAGCAATCTAAGAAAATGTAGCATAGATTCACTTCATCTCATTGCTTTTAGCTTTTGATTGCTTTATCTTGCCAGAAGCGTAAAAGGCAAATGAATAATGACAAATGGGCTATGATGTCATACAGAACTAATTGCATTTCAGCTGAAATTTTAATTAATATGGCACATGAACAGTTTTACCCGTCAGTGTAGTTCTGACCTTGCAGTTTCAGGTATAGGTAGATAACTTAAGAAATAGCAGCACACAATCAAGAAATAAGGATATTTGTATCCTTGACATGTGACAGAACAGCTCTAAGTGTAATTGAAATGTATGATGCATTTGGCATTGGTGCAGATACGTAATTTTGATGGTGTAGGAGAATGACCGATGTGACATTTTGCTCATTTTCCTCAGCTGGAGCTTGTACAATTTCTTAAGAGTAAATGACCTTACAGTATTGCATAATATAATCTTGACCCTGACTGGTACAGCAACTCAGACTATGAACATCAGCAAAACAGCCTTGCTAAAAGTTAACTACAACTTGAAGTGGGACAGAATCAACTGAAAGTTTCAGTGATAACGTCTGATGGCCTTGACATCCTACCTTTGTGTTCCCTCCCTCTGCTGTTTCTCACCCATTTTGTTCCTTCCTCTTCTGTCTGTTGCGTTCTGCCCTTTCTTAAGTATCACAAAGGTACCACCATCTTGGGTGACAGGCTCAGCTATACCCTGTGGCAGGCTGGAACCTGCTGTTCCCAGCATAGTGCAGCCCCAGCCTCTCCTTACAGAGGCTGCCTCCTCAGATCCCTCCTGCCATCACCATATATTCTCAATACACTATTTTGGGTAACTAATCACACAGCTAAATGCACAAGAGATGTACATTTATTTCTGTCCAATGTGTGATCCAGTAAGCAATCTCAGAGGTCACCTACCTTATTAAGCATTAAAGAAAGTATTGGGAAAACATTGAATTCCTCTTAAATATATAGTATTCACCCATGAGAAACAGTAATACAGGACAGAAAACTCATAAAATTTATTCCTTTTAATCAAATCTACAGAAATACTTTCTGTAACAGAAGAATACCTTAACTGAAAGCCTATACCATATTACAGGTCAGCTGATTTCAATCTGACTTTCTGAAGGTGAAGTCTGAAATAATCCTTTCCTCCAAGATTCCTTTTGACTGTTTTAGCTCCACAAGGTAGACTTGCTGTTTACTTTTTTCTATTCAGTGTGCTTTAAGAAGTCTAGAATTAGGACTTGCTTCTTTGGGTAACTTAAAAATGTAATGTAAAATAAACAGGCATCTTAAAATTACATATAATTAGGGTAGGGTAGCCTTTTGTGACACCAGTACATTAGCTTTTTGCTTTCTTCTTTAAGAAAGATTAAGAAGGATTTTTGAAGTAAAACAAGAGTTCCTGAGCCCCTTTTAAATTCTGTTCCGGCGGGGGAAAAATGTCAAATTATTCATTTACTTGGTTATCTACTTCAAACTAAGAAAACAGGTAGTCAGTTTACTCCTAAAAAATCTGTGTTTCCCACGTATTACAGTCAAATATGTATTTTTGCATGATCTTTTACTGTTTATCAGAATGAACACTAATGTAAGGTAAGAATACATGCAAAGACTATCAGTCATTGTTACCCTCTGTCATGGTATGTGCTATGGAATGACAGAGTGTACAACACTGAACAACACTGGGGTTTTTATCTTCCAATCTTCAGCGTTCGCAACAAACTTCTTTTAGGGCATATTTTTCAGTCTCCCTTACTGGAGGCTGTGGTTTACTGGAGAGGCTTAATTTTGCACAGAGACAGCTGCAGCTCTTAATTGAACACTTGACAACAGCTGCTTATGAAAACATGATTTACTTTTGCTAGCAAGTATTTTTACCTAGTGCATGATTTCCATTAACATATTCCAGCTATTTGGGCAAGGATTCTTGTTCCCCACCTCCCACCCCCACCCACCTTTAGAATATAAACAAATGTAGACTCACTTGATCCACTGATAGGAAAGTGCTGATTCTTACGAAGAGCTAGGTGGCTTTCAGGAAAAATTTGTATTTTTGAAATTAATTCTCTGTGTTAAGTGTCTTCTCTGTAGAATCTTGTCATATTTGAATATCTTAGGAATAAAAAAAAAAGAAACCCTAATAATATTTTGGTTACTCAAATTTGTTAGCCTTCTACAACTGATATACAATTTACCTTTCCTGTTTCCGTTCATTTCAAATGTAACTTGAAGTAAATATCTAGACACAGATTTTTATTTTGACCTTCAGGCACCTTTTTTGGCCATCATGAAACCACTTTACAGGAAGCTAGATGTGGTTTTGAGTGTTGTGTCTTTTCCTTTAACTTGTAGCATGGATGTTGCTTAAGTTAGGATAACTTTTACAACAAAAAATAATGGTCCAGTATTTAATTTTTGTAACAGAAGTAATCTTGTAAGTGGAGAGAACATTATGTGGAAAAATTGTTTTTGCATTTGGTAAATACAGGGATATATGGATCTTTCTTGTGAAAAAATAAAGAATAAACTCAATGCTGTTAATAATATCTACAGAAGTTACGATCATCTTGTATTTTTGGAATTATGTTTTCTGAGTAAAATTTTTTATTCCTTAGTAAGTAGCTTTTAATGATACTGAAAACAATTTAAGTCATTTTAAAGACTCAGAAAAGTTCCTTGAAACCTAGTGGTAGATTCTGTGTACCTGTTTGTACATTGAAATTGTTTGGTAATAAAATAAAATAATAAATGAAATAAAATATAAACCAATTGTTCTTGGCTATTCAACTGCAACTCTTTGTCCAGTTAAACTGATTAAAGATGAGTCAAATCCTGGCCTCATGAACTGGCTTATCACTCCACTGTGATACTGGCAAGAAACAGATGATTAAACCACTAAGACTACTACAGGTGCCCTCTATTTGATGGACAGTTATTATCATCTCAGAAAAGGCTTCTGGTTCTTTTTGCCTTATGTTATCATTTATTTCCTTTTTCTTTTGATTTCTTAATAAAAACACCAAACTAATGTGTAGTAATATTGTACCTAAAAGCATATGCATTCTTATGTCTTTTAACATACCCACAGAACTAGACTATGAACCACTAGAACCAACATATTTCAGGATGTGATTTGCTGTAGAAATAGTGAAAGGCAAGAAATGGCTTATACACAAGCAGTCGCTATGTCATCTGTTTCATAATCTTCCTTCTCTCATGAGTAATCAGGTCTCTGCTCCCACAGTACTACCCTAACCATTAGGGTACACAAAAGCTGGCTCATGTTCTAACTTTTTCATATATTTCTAAATATATATTTATTCCATTGAAAGGGGAACGTCCTTCAAGAAGAGTGTGAAGACATAAGTGATACAAATAGAAGGCAAAAGCTCAGAATATCACATCACCGAAATGCTCTAGATGTATCTAAGCTGGTCTAGCTAATTGCCTAGACAGCCTTAATGCCAAACATTAGCAATAACAAAAATTCAAATTCAAGCATGTCATAGATTTTTAGCATTTTTTTGTATCAATGAATTTAGTACTCAGTATTTTTAGAATGTGGGTATGCAAAAGACAGTTATGACATTTTATTTAATTCACCACGATCTTTTCAACATTGTAGAAATTTCTGATGTCGTATTAAAAATTAAAAATATAAACCTTCAAGTGAGATAGTAATTTCAGACACATTTATTCTTTTTCCTTATTACAAAACACTTGTTATCAGCTGACTTGTTAAATGTCGAGCCATTTGAAATAGGTGACCTGCTCTTTTTAGTGTGCTACCTCTGACATAAGTATCATTTCCATTACATTTTACCTACAATAACATCTTTTCTCAGTTCTGTTTCGTGATGTTATTTTATATTCATAGTTCTGTAATATTTTCCTCAGTCCTCCTTTCTCCTACTGTATTGCATACATACACATTCCCTTTTTTCTCTGACTCCCTCAGTAAATACCTTGGGTTTCTTCCTGTTATGTTTTTCTTGGAACAGCAAGTCTGCTAGGCAAATGGAAGAAAATTTTTGTAATGCCTGTCTGTTTGAGCCTTCTATAGCACAAACAGCTTACTCTAATTGTACTAGATAAATCACTGGGAAAAGGCTACTCCAGTTCTTAGATTTTCTATCAGCTAAGTTGTCCCCTTTGGTGTTTTGATTTAATGAAAGAAGTTAGTTAATGCAGAAATAGCTTGACAGGATAGAGGCAGCACTGTTGTTAGGAGTGTGAGGCAGACCTGAAGTATGATTTCTCTAACTTCTGAGTCTAACATGAACTTGATTATAAACCTGGATCTGCTGAGATAGAGCACAGTCCCAGACTTGACATTGTGATGCGTGTTGGCAGAAACTTCAGCTTGCATGGTAGCAGACAAAAGTTAACAGAGGCTTCTAATAGTTTGGAGATACTCCTATATGAACTGCTTAATGCTATTAGCAGCCAAAGTATAAGCAAATGCTTAAATTCATTTGAGAAAAAATGGTTTTACATCTTGACACCTAATTCCTCTACTGTTCTTTGCCTTACCTTTATTCTTTTTCTTTGAAATAACATGGTCACTAACTTAGTTATCTTTTTCATCTGCCTTTTTTTGGGACTCCTGTAGTTCTCATCCTAGCTGTCTGCATATGTCTATAATTACCATACAATTGAATCTGCTTTTCAATGCCGTCTTTCTGACACTTTTAAAATTAAATTATGGGCTAGCAGCTGGAGAACTGAACAAATACCAGTACAGTAAGAATTCTTCCACTGTTCTGTCATTGTGCTCTAGAAGGAAAAGTAGTTGCTGAAACATTGCCTAAATCAGGATGTTCCAGTTCATTGAATCTAAACTTACTCTATGCTCCAGTGAACTAAGTCTACTGTATAATTATACGGCTATGTATAACAGAACCTGAGACCTGTTCTGCTTTCCACTCATTACAGTTTTATATTCATTCAATTTTCACGCCTATTTAAAATAATAATTTAAAAAATAATACCTTTGGTAATGCTTAACTTCTTGGTTTTTCTCCCATAATATCAGTTTGCTTTTTTTTTTTTTTTAAGCAGAAAAATTATTTAGGATCTCTTGTGTAGTGTTTAGCACTGAGACTGTCTTGAAGAATCTTGACTGGCTGCTTCCCTTGACAGGAAAGCTTCTTTGGAAGTACTACCCTAAATTCAGTATCCAGGAAAAGTGAAATGACACTACTTTGGAACACAGACATCGACTACTGAAGAAATACACTCTTTTAGAAGCGTTTTTTATCATTATTAGTATTTTACTGCTATGCATAATAGTTTACATGTGCTCATCTAACAGGTTTTCAGGGGAGAGGAAATGCAAAGCACAAAGAAAATTTCTCAAAATGCAGAAATAGAATGTAAGTAACTCAGTAATTTCAGGAGTGACCAGTGGCGGAATGTTGAGTATAAGGTAACAGCAGACACAATAGAAGGTGTCTTCTCTAGTGCTGCACTCATCCTGTGAAGGATGTGAACACATTCAAAGTAAGTGGTGCAAAATAACCGCTTTCTCAGTTGTCTAAATTAGAGTCTCATCTGAAAGGAAAAGATCCACTGCAATCTTCAGGGCTTTAAGTTAAAGATTTCTGTACTTCTCAAGAAACTGTATGTGTTTAGAAAATAACCACCATTGTTTTAAAAAGCATTCATAAGAATGTTTCCAATTTCCTCATGCTTTTTTGATTATCAAAATAAATATAAGTATCTTATGTATAAAATAATATAAATATAGTAAATATGATATTTTGGTTTATCTGGCCTTTACTGCAAATTGTCTGCACTGAAGTAGTTAGCATATTAGAGGTTACTCTGGCACTGGAGAAATGCTTTTACTGAAATCCTTCAGCTTTTCACACAGGAATTAAGGGGGGGGGATGACTATAGAGAAAGCACGAGAATATTATTCTGTAAATCACTACTTGGAGAACTTTCATAGAAAGCAGCAGTCTCAGATTCTGATTTATTTGTTATTAAGAAGTGATAGCATTTAAGATTTTTCTTTTTGCATTTGGGAACCAAGTATTTAGGTTATTTCTTTAAGGACCTCAGCAGAACCCAAAGGCTTCCCTTAACCATTACTGGACAAACTTCAGTAATACTGGGTTGGGAGGGGAGGAGATCATAGCTTCACAAAAATAAAGATCTTTGAGAATCTCACATGAATTAATATTTTCCTATTAATTAGAATCATTTGCATAATGAAGCTATTTCTGTTAACCTTAGAATGACAACAGTGTTTTGCATTCGTGTAATGAACAGTGAAAGATTTTAACCTTTTTTAGTTTAAAAATAAAAGCATGAGTTCTTTCTTTGTTTGGTTTTGTATTTCAGTTGGGATTTCAAGTGCAGTTTGTTACTGTGTATACCTGTGAGTTCATTAATCTATAAAAATATGCACACCAAGGGGACTGCTGTCTCAAAATAAATTTCCTTATTAGTCACATGCAGTGCAAGCTACTGTAGTGATAACACTGGTGTTAGGAACACTGCCGTAAAGTAAATGCTACAAACTGCAGTGTATTTGCCTCTCAAATACAAACACAACCATCCTATCCCATTGTGAATTTGTAAGTTTAACTTCATAATTTGTCCATGAGGAAATATATAGACAAAGAGGAAAATATTTTTTTTAAAAAAGAAGCAGCCACATAATAGGACAGTTGGAGATGATGTAAATTCACATGTGCCTTGAAAATTATCCTTGCTGTTTTCTTGAGTAAAAGGGTTGAAAGAGTGAATACATTCAAAATATCCAGTAAGTTTATCTGTAGCACTGAATGAAATAAGGGTATGTTTTCCCCATCTCTAGGCCACTGTAGGCATAAGTGGTGCTATGACGTTCCTTCACTGATGTTGATAGTCATATTTTTCTATAGTGCAAGTAGATTAATGCATTTTAAAAGGAAAAGTCTTCATAATTTCAGGAAAGTAATTTTTATCGTAATTCTTTTCAAGTCATTTTAGCAAATGAGCTATGTGGATGACATGGACAAACAGTATGTTGTGAATTACCAGCTAAAAAAACATGAAGTTTCAGTAGCTTGAAAATAGTATTATCAGGAAAGTAAATACATATTGCTTACTGCCAACAGTGATTGCCCAAAGTAGTTTATAAGGTATTTAAAGCAATTTGGTTTATGAAAGACTTGTGTTCAGCACTGGTAAGTACTTCCAAATTATCTGCTCTATTAGAACTAATGACCCATATTGAAATATGACAAAGTAGTACTTACAGATGTAATTATAAATTATAAGCAAGCAAAATACTCCCTGAAGCAGGTACGTTCTTAAAGCTATTTACAACCTTTCACTAGATAGATTACTTGTGGATCGGTGCAATAATCGAATTGAGGTCAAAGTTAAAATTGAATCTATACATTTGAGGTTCAAGTGAATATAGTAATTAGACCTACTTAGGAAGTTTTGTCATTGGAGGGCAACATCATTAAAGTATCTTAACATCAATTTTTGTATCCATAAGATCAAAAAAGCAAAGCAAAACTACGTCAGCTGGCAACAACTGCATTATAGCTTGGATTCTGGAAACTTCTCCCTATGAGTGTCAAAAATTTATTCCTAAATCTCATTGCTATGTTCTTTGGTAATTTTTCATCCCTCCTCCACAAAACCACAGATCCTTTCTGCAGGCTTAATTAACATGGAGTTCAGTTAGGCAGACAGGACACTTTGGTGAGAATGTAAGCTTTGGTTTTGAGAGGATATATTAAAATTGCTATTTATTAAGCATATTACTGAGACAGGAGGGGATTCAGAGGTGGGAAGATAAAAGCTCCCCTTCCAAAAATAAAATTAGAATCACAGAGTCATAGGATATCATGAGTTGGAAGGGACCCACAAGGATCAAGTCTAACTCCTGACTCCAAACAGGGCAAACTAAAAGTTAAACCATATGTCTAAGTGTTTGTCCAAAACCCTTTTTGAACAGTGACAGAGTTGGGGCCATGACACTACTTCGGGGAGCTTTCCCTCTCTGCTCGCCCCTCATGAGGAAATTTTAGACAGCTATGACTTTTAAACTGAACAAACCAAATATCCTCGGCCACTCTTCCAAAGTCATGCGTACTAGTCCTTTCACTGTCTTATTGCCCTTCTTTAGACGGAAACTCAAGTTTCTGTATGTTCCGAGTGTTGTGTGTTCAGACTTCAGTTTGAACCAACGCAGGCATGATTTCCTTTCATTTTACATGTTTATTTTGGGAACACTTCTCACAATACTGTTTGTTTCACCAGTAGTAAGTTAACATGTTTTAACTTACTTGGTTCAAGTAGAGTGTAATTCCTACTGACTGGTAAATCGGAAAGTATTTGTCATTTACATGTACAGTTTCATAGATGTAAAATGAGGGTACCGCAGCCCTGACTTCTCAGCACATTCTCCACAGGGTATGTTCGCACAGAATTCCATGGACCACCTGAAAGCAGCAGAAGTACTTTACAGTAAACAGTGAGTATTAGAAAGTAGTGGGTACATGTGCAAACCTAAAGCAACAAGATTTGTAAGGCTTTTGAGCAGTCCGTGAGCTATCAGTATTACCCTCCTTGCATTAATTATTGTCCTAATAATCTCATGACCAAAACTGCATAGGGTGGGAACGCCTTTGTCAAGCAATGCGCAAGATGATTTAAGGAAAAGTTGCCAGATGATGTGAGTCCATGACGGTTACTTAGTACATATTGCTTATCATATTTTGGAAAAAAACCCCAACCAAAACTCTGTTTCTTGTAAGGCTCAAACTTGACTTCATGCTGTTCACTACTATGATAAATGATTAAAAGTAAATTCAGAGAGTATTTGCTTTTCGTAACAGCTGACAGGAATAAGCAATAATATATTTTATATTCATATTATTTATATTTCATATTAGTAAACTCTTAATAGAACAGAAACTAAAACAAGCATTTGTTTTTCTGTATCTGATTCTGGAGTTCTTCCCCTGTTGTTTGGTTATAGTACTTCCTTATCTAAAAAGGATCGAATATTCCTCCTAATATTCTTAGGAACTCTTTATTAAGCCCATTTCTTTTCTTTCAAGATGCTTGTTATTCTTTGAAGTTATGTCTCCTCAGGCTCTTCAATACTTTCTATTGACTCTTCTCACTTTAATTTAATTACTTTTTATTTTTTTGAGACTTTGCAGAAATTGGAAGTATTCTCTGTATATATAGGCTGTACTGAATTCTATTTCTTGCTTGACCTTTAAATATTAAAATATGAGCAAAAGTATCTTGAAATAGATTTAAATACCGGAGCCATGATTTTCTTTGAATCCCATTAAAAATGTATATACTTTTTAAAGTAGGGTTGCATGCAGGAGCTATGAATAAAATCAAAAGCAAACAGCAGATTTAGTCATAATATAACAAATAAGAATACTTGTACCAATATACAATCCGTGAAAGTGAAACAAAATGAGGCGGAAGGTGGGCTTAAAAGAATCACTTAGAGATAATACAGGAATTTTTTAATGAGCTCTTCACAAAAGGAACTACACATCAGCCACAACTTTGATTTTCATAGCGTCAATAAATAGTTTCACTTTGGTATCTCTTTTGCAATGGGCACGTTGTTAGTACTCATGGAGATAAATAACAGTTATAGAATTTTGGCATAATAGAATAAAACCAGAGAGATCCCTTTTTAGAAGGCAAATTTTCTGTTCCTTCTCTTCAGGGTTATTCAGTAACCAGCAGTCCAATTATATTCTCACACAAGAGAAATAATTTACTTAAATCTCTCCTATTAACTTCATTTGATAATACTGGAAGTCATTATTTATAGAGGAAGACATTTTAAAAATGAAGAAGAAATATGCATGATTTTTAATAAAATCTAAAATTCTGGCAAGTTTAAAGATTATAAAGTGTTAATAGATTAAAAAAGTTAATAGGTATGCAAGCCTAAATTACTCTTCTTTTATTCTGTGTAATTTTGACCATGAATTAATGCTTTATCTCCCTGAAAATTATCCCAAAGGAACAAAGGTGTGCATTTACATGGTTGACTCCTACGAGAATGTTGTCTAAGAGTTAGCAGTTTGAATACAAACCCCTACTCCCTGAATACTGATTTCTGGCCTTAGTCAAAGTAATTTAATGTCACTTGGTTATTTAAATAGGTAACATGGACTTAAAAAAGAATGGGTGTAACGCAGCTGTACTAGGGTGCCATTTTATGTGTCTCTGGACCTTCAGCTGCTGCTGAAGAAAGGTACTGGGTTTGCATAGCAATTTTTGGTAGCGGAGGACTACAGAGGTGGCTTCTGTGACAAACTGCTAGAAGCTTCCCCCACATCTCACAGAGCCAGTGTCAGCCAGCTCCAAGACAGACTTGATGCCAGCCAAGGCTGAGCCCACCAGCAACAGTGTTTGCACCTCTGCAATAACATATTTAAGAAAAAAACGAAAAAACGTGCCATTGCAGCCGGAGGGAGGAGCCAGAATACGTGCGAGAAACAACTCTCCAAACACCAAGGTTAGTGAAGGAGAGGGAAGAGGCACTGGAGCATTTGGTGCAGAGCATGGTGAGGCAGGCTGTCACCCTGCATCCCAGGGAGGTCCATGGTGGAGCACATATCCATGCCTGACCCAACACCAGAGCAGGTGGATGTGCCTGAAGGAGGCTGTGAGGAGGAAGGAGTGGCAGAAATACCATTCCTTGCCCCCTGCACTGCTGTGGGGGGAGGAGATAATCAGGAGTAAAGTTAAGCCTAGGAGGAAGGGAGTGCGGGGAAGGTGTTAAGATTTGCTTTTCTTTCTCCTTACCCTGATTTCATTGGTAATAAATTAAACTAATT
>NW_009915015.1:5211-14461 GCF_000696875.1 Nestor notabilis | reverse complement strand
CCAGCCTGTCCAGATCCTTCTGCAGAGCCTCCTACCCTGCGGCAGATCAACACTCCCACCCAACTTGGTGTTGTCTGTGAACTTACTGAGGGAGCACTTGGTCCTCTTCTCCAGAAGATATAGAAGATAATATATAAAGATATTAACAGAACAGGCCTCAATACTGAGTCCTATAAATCAAAACTTATGGAACTTGTTGTTTAAAGGAACAAGGAACCTGGGCCCGTGGAGTCCAGTAATCACTCATTTTGGAAACAGCAGCTTCTACCCTAATGAAGGTTGGAACTAGTGGAGAAGAACCCGTGTATTTATCCAAATATTTTGGAATCTAACAGCTACAACTAAGAGGCTTTTTCCTTCTTACTTCCAACCCAACTTTATCCATAGCCAGTTTACACCCATTTGATCTTACCAGTGGTTTGGTGTAGCACTGACCACACTGACAGCCTCAGGGAAGTCTCTGTGCTACCCTTCCCAGCCCAGCTTTCCTGTGGGTAGGGTGAAGATGCTTATTTCTTAAAGCTATTGAGGATGGGTGGTATTTGCAGAGACCTGTGAAAATGCTGAGCTCACAATGTTATTCCTGAATTGGCTTTTAATGTTCCTGGAAGGATGAGGCTAAATTAGAAAGTACAAACCCACCATAACAAAAATACCGCTGTAGATTGTGTTGTAAAAGTGGGTTTATTGTTCCATGACTCCTGCAAATAAAAGCATGTTTTCCTAATAGAATGAATCACAGAATCTCAGACTGGTTTGGGTTGAAGGGACCTTAAAGCTCCTCCAGTTCCAACCCCTGCCATGGGCAGGGACACCTTCCACTAGAGCAGGTTGCTCCAAGCCCCTGTGTCCAACCTGGCCTTGAACACTGCCAGGGATGGGGCAGCCACAGCTTCTCTGGGCACCCTGTGCCAGCGCCTCAGCACCCTCACAGGGAAGAGCTTCTGCCTCAGAGCTCATCTCAGTCTCCCCTCTGGCAGGTTCAAGCCATTCCCCTTGGCCTGTCCCTACAGGCCCTTGTCCAAAGCCCCTCTCCAGGTTTCTTGTCTGGATCTCTCCCTCCACTGCAGCGCTTTTGAGTCCTGCTGAGCTCTCTTCTTCCTTACTGTGGTGCTTCATTTCTTGAATTACTTGTAACTTCAATCTCAATTAATGTGTCAGCTTATGAAAGCAATATTGGCAAAATGGCAATAGCTTGCTCTTAATGACCACAGAGACCCATCTATGTGACAGCAGCTTTGTTCCCGAGCACGCAGGGGTCTTGCTGTGTTTGCATTTTTCTCTTTAATCAAAATCATCAGGACTCAAGTAAGTTCTTTAAGAACAATAGGCCTGAAAGCTACACATGAGTTTAAGTAAATATTTTCAAGATGAGCTAATTTGAGTGAAAAACAGAAGTATGTTTAAAACAATAATGTTTGCAAGACATCACATTCATCCTCATTGTTATGACCCCAATGCATAAATGTAATGGAAGCCAGAGAGGATGGCTGTAGGGAAGAGAATCTAATCTCCATTTAAGCATGTTATATTTGGGTATTCTTCAAATTCCTGTGATGTTTTACAGCATAAATACACTCTGGACACTTTTTGGATGCTTTTCTGCTTAAATTGTGAGGCATCTTAATAATAAGGTGGCACCTTTTTCCTTTCTTTTGAGGAATCTGAAGCCAGGAAGCAGAGGAGTTTCATTGTGTTTTGCTGTGGATACTCTGGGGCTTTTCAGCAATTCATGAAGTGCTACATAAAAATGCTGTGAATGCTCCAAGCAATTAAAATGCCAGGAAGAATAAACCAAGCAGAGTTTAATTACCTGAATCACTTTTCTTAAGACACCAGAGTTAATGCTACGCTTGCAAAACGCGCTATGAAATACGTAGTATTAATTGCTGGAGAGGAGACCTATTATTCACCTCCAGGTCCCTCTTGTAGGTGCTTACAACAGCAGCAGTATTAGAGGTGAGGCTTTTGATTTGAAGATTTGCCTGTGGGAATGTCCCCAGTGGGGTCCCTGCTTACTCTCCATCATCATAGAGTCATAGAATGGTTTGGGTTGGAAGCAACCTTAAAGCTCATCTAGTTCCAACCCCCCTCAGCGTCATCCTCAGGGTTTCCTTAACATCTCCTATCCTTATCCCAGTCCTTGAACAATATGAGGCCTGGCTGTTGGGTGGCATGTCCTTTTAAACAGCACTTAAACAATGAATTCCCTCCCTGTCTGCTGGCAGAGGTTCGGATCGCTGCAGTCGAGGCCCTGTGTATGCTGGCTCAGTCCTCGCCTTCCTTCGCGGAGAAATGCCTGGATTTTCTGGTTGACATGTTTAATGATGAAATTGAGGAGGTGAGGTTGCAGTCAATACACACCATGAGGAAAATTTCCAACAACATCACACTGAGGGAGGACCAGCTGGATACTGTGTTGGCTGTCTTGGAGGTAAGGAATTCTTAAAGAGGGGAAAAAAATCCGTTCCTGCTTTCTTTGGGGTGCTTTGTTATATGATGTTCATCAACCCCTTTCGGATGAGACTGACCACCTTTTTGTTGGGCTCTTTCTCCTCTTGAACAACCCCAAAGGCTAAAGTCATAGGAATCCCAGATTGGTTTGGGTTGAAGGGACCTTAAAGCTCAACCAGTTCCAACCCCTGCCCCGGGCAGGGACACCTTCCACTAGAGCAGGTTGCTCCAAGCCCCTGTGTCCAACCTGGCCTTGAACACTGCCAGGGATGGGGCAGCCACAGCTTCTCTGGGCACCCTGTGCCAGCGCCTCAGCACCCTCACAGGGAAGAACTTCTTCCTTATCTCCAACCTAAATCTCCCCTGTTTCAGTTTGAACCCATCACCCCTTGTCCTATCACTCCAGTCCCTGATGAAGGTCCCTCCCCAGCATCCTTGTAGCCCCCTTCAGACACTGGAAGCTGCTCTGAGGTCTCCACGCAGCTTCTCTTCTCCCGGCTCGACAGCTCCAGTGTTCTCAGCCTGCCGTTGTATGGGAGGTGCTCTGGGTCCTGTAGCTTGTAGTGTCCAGGACAGCAGAACACCAGAAATAGATGATTTTCAGATAAAGCTCTTCCCTTGATCCCTGTGCTATTGTCTCATGTGTGTTTCCTTCTGTCTTGGTTTGTGGTCCAGCACTGCACCACTTCGTGTTGAATACAACTTCATTTTCTTTCTAGTTCCTTTGTTTGGCTGCTTTGGCTACACCTTTGCTCACCAAGCAGAGCCAGAGCCAGGCATGAGACCTCTCTTCTGACTGTTTAGAGCTTGTTCGTGTGCTCTGTGGTATAGTTTTGGGTGTTCCCAACCAGCATCCTTCCAGTCAGTGCTCAGCCAGGATCCAGAGCACAGCGCAAGTCAGCTGCTGTTACAGCTTGATGGGGTTGATCTGGGAAGAGATTTTGGCTGTATAAACAGTGCTGCTTCCCCACAGACCTGATTTATTTGCTGAGCTATAGCCCCTGAGGTGTGGGTGTTTGTTTTCTGTTTGTGCTGCATGTAGCAGGCAAGTTTCTGCCTCTTTTGGGTAGTCTCCCAGCCTCAGGCGTGCTGCAGATCTGCTCTTTGTGTTTTCTCCTGCTGTTCACTTCACCCAGGGCAACACTGGTGTGTCCCAGGAAGAAGCAAACTAACTCATCTCTTATCAGGCTTTAACAAATGCTGTGGTACATGATCTGAATGAGTTGTGGGTTCCTCACGTTTTTAGATAGGTGATTTACATTCATTCCAGTTGAAGATCTGTGCATCAGGGTATAAAGTTGTCCCAATTAGCCTGGGGTCTGTCTTAAGCTTCTGTGCTGACTGTGATAAATCATACATGTGTTATGGTTTATATGATCATCATTATCAGGTAATGGGATAGCTAAAGTGTGAGAATTACTAACATTTTAATGGCTTGGTCTGATTCTGAAAGGTGTTTTCTTTCTATAAATCCATCTTCCAGCACCAAAATAAAGGATATGGAAAAATGGCATTAACTTTAGTGCCTTAATTTCTTCTGGGAATGAAAATGTGGAATATTTGGGAGTGTGGATAGCTTCTGTTTTCACCCCACTGCTTTGAATTCACCTGAATAGCTACCATCTCCTCCTTGCTTTTCTGAGCAGGCTTTAGATCCTGCTTTGCCTGTTGCCTTTGATATTAGTTGCTGCTGAGTTGTGCTCCTCTCTGTCCCTTCACAGTCTTGTCCCTCCCTTCTCTCTGTCCTCCCTTTCAGTATTCTCTGCCACTCACCTGGAGTCCTTTATGTCCATAATCATTTGATTTTAGTCCTTAGAGTCTATCTTCTCTTTTGGTCATAGTCTGCCTTCCACCACCACCAAAACAAGGAATAGGTTCTGCTGAGCTTTCCTCCTTTGGTCGTTTGTGTGTGTTGGTGTTATTCAAGAGCCTTTACAAGAGATCTGCTCTTTCTTCTTTTGTGCCAGACAGTGATGAATGAGCTGTTGATACTTAGCATAAAAAACACCCTTGAAACCCAGCCAGGGTTTGTATCCTATCAACTTTTCACATCCTACCCAGCAGTGCCACACAAATGCTGATAGCAAGAGAGTGTAATGCATTGATAGGGAATGGCAAGGTGGGGTTTAGCCGGAGGAATGTAATTAAGTTGGAGTTCAGCCACAGTGCTTCTAAAAATACTACTTGGAGCATGAACAAGCTCCTCTGTGCAACGTCACCCTGGCCTGAAAACTAAGATGGGCCCAGTGTGACTTGAAAAATGGTATCTCAGGGATCTGTGTGATCATAAAAGAGCTCCTGACCAAAGTTACAAGTGTGGTTTTTGGGGCTTGGTTTGTTTGGTTTATTGTCCATCTAAAAACCCATAGTTAGGTCAAGTTCTTTAGCCTGTAGATGATGACTTGTTAACTCAGTCTGCACAGCCTCTGATGTGTCCTCAATGCTTACTCAAACCCCCGGAAGGCTGGTAACTGGGTTAAAGGCTTGTGGAACTTTAACCTGTTTAAAGCTGGAGCTGAGCTTCACGTGTTGAATGATAAAAGGCTTCTCCAAAGACAATAAAACAGCCTTTGGTTTGTTTCCATAGAATCACAGAGTCCTTTGGGTTTGAAGGAACCTTAAAGCTCCTCCAGCTCCAGCCCCCTGCCACGGGCAGGGACACCTTCCACTAGAGCAGGTTGCTCCAAGCCCCTGTGTCCAGCCTGGCCTTGAACACTGCCAGGGATGGGGCAGCCACAGCTTCTCTGGGCACCCTGTGCCAGCGCCTCAGCACCCTCACAGGGAAGAGCTTCTGCCCAAGAGCTCATCTCAATCTCCCATCTGGCAGGTTCAAGACATTCCCTGTCCCTACATCCCTTGTCCAAAGCCCCTCTCCAGGTCTCCTGGAGCCCCTTTAGGCCCTGGAGCTGCTCTAAGGTGTCCCCTTGAGGAGCCTTCTCTTCTCCAGCTGCCCCAGCCCAGCTCTCTCAGCCTGGCTCCAGAGCAGAGCTGCTCCAGCCCTCGCAGCAGCTCCGGGGCCTCCTCTGGCCTCGCTCCAGCAGCTCCACGTCCCTCTTGTGCTGTTCCCCAGAGCTGGATCAGGGCTGCAGGGGGGGTTTCCCCAGAGCACACGAGAGGGGCAGGATCCCCTCCCTGAGCTGCTGCTCACGCTCTGGGGGTGCACCCAGCACACGGGGGGGTTCTGGGCTCAAGCGCTCACTGAAGCCGGGTCATGGGGAGCTTCTCCTCACCCAACACCCCAAGTCCTTCTCCTCAGGCTGCTCCATCCAGTCTCCCCCAGCCTGTGCTTGTGCTGGGATTACCCAGCACCTTCCTTTTCTGTTACTGCCTATTCCTAAGGGTACAACATCACCCAGACCAAACAGTGATTCTTGTTCTGGTTGAGAAGGTCAGCAGTGGAGCAGTCCCTGTTCATTCCAGGACATGAAGCCCAGGGTGGATGAGACCAACAGGAGACCCTGCAGCAGTAGCTGGGTCTGGGCTTAGCTGTGATAACTAGAAATGTGTGTTGTTCTTCAGATGCCTCTAGTACTAAATTAGGCAAGGAACAGGAACTGCTGCTCTGAAGTCAATGTGTCTGCAGGCACATCCCAGCACTAAAAGATGTCTGGGTTGGGACTTGTTTGTGGTTTTTAGGATTCTTCAAGGGATATTCGGGAAGCACTTCATGAACTGCTGTGTTGCACCAACGTGTCGACTAAGGAAGGCATCCATCTGGCACTGGTGGAGCTGCTGAAAAACCTGACCAAGTATCCCACCGACAGAGAATCCATATGGAAGTGAGTGTGTTCAGTGTCCTTGTGTGTCCGCTTGTTTTCCTGTTCTTAGTAATCAAGGGATTAGGTAAATACTGAGCTAGCCAAGGAGGTAACAGGTATTGCAGGTGTATAGTCCAGTTATTCCACAAATATTTGGAAGAGTGGCTCCACCGAGCACTGTACATATCCATGACTGATGTGGAAACTCTCCTGTTCTTGTTTGTCAATACTTGTACTGGGAATCCAGAACTGATGACCACTCCTGGAAGTACTGCAAGTACTCAAAGCATTCCCAGGAAAGATGAGGTTTTAAAGTGAGGGTTGAATTCATCTTTTTTATGCAACTGATGTTTTACTTGACACTGCATTAAACAGCAGCTGATTATGTCCCTTGTGACAAGAGGATGGGTTGTGGCATTGTGCTGTTGGAGGGACAGGAAAAGTCCTCTGAGGTTGTTTAATGGGAGCAACAAAGGAAGTGATGCTCCAGCACACATGGTTTGAGATGGAATTGGTGGGTATTATTGGAAACACTTATTTTAGTCTGCTTTGGCTTGGAGTTTGGGGGGTGTTATTTGGTTGGGTTTTACCTCCTCACTCCTTTATTTCTGCTGAATAAAACACACTCGTTTGTTAGTGTTTAGTCTGAAAGCTTTTTTTGTTGTAGAGCTCCAGGTATTAAGTGTTTCAGGGTAGTTTAAATAAGCAGTTTTATTACTGCTTGCTTCTTCAAGCTGTCCCCTCAGTTTTCTTGGATCCTGTCAATTATTAATGCAAACATTCAGCTGTGAAGAGACAGTAGACTTGGACACTGGGGTTTTAAAGCTGAAAGTGTTGCTGCAACGTAGTGATGCTTTAAAACGTTGTAGTTTGCCATGGACATGTTGACTGAGGGATACTTTGTTCTGTGTATTTTCAGATGCTTGAAGTTCCTGGGCAGCAGACATCCCACTTTGGTGCTTCCCTTAGTCCCAGAGCTGCTGAGCACACACCCATTCTTTGACACTCCAGAACCAGACATGGATGACCCAGCCTGTATCTTTTTCATGAAGCCATGTTGGATGGTAAAAGGCTTCTCCAAACACTGTAAAAGTCTTTGGTGGTTTTCAGAACCACAGACTGGTTTGGGTTGAAGGGACCTTAAAGCTCCTCCAGTCCCAACCCCTGCCACGGGCAGGGACACCTTCCACTAGAGCAGGTTGCTCCAAGCCCCTGGGTCCAACCTGGCCTTGAACACTGCCAGGGATGGGGCAGCCACAGCTTCTCTTTTTAATGGATCATTCAGCCTGAAACAGATTTAATTCATATATTCCTGATGTTCATATTTAAGTGATATCCAGTTGTAGCAGACAATCCTGTCTGCTACAAGCTATTTCTGCATCCCTTTGCCACTTAGTCTTATTACTCAGCAAATGATGGAATAGCTGTTGTCTGGAACCATCTTCATAAATGCCAGTGTGGTATAAAATTGACCTTCTTTTTTATGCTGTGATGAATAAGGTGTTTATCAAGCAATTTGTCAAGGTTTAGGCTTTGCAGATGAGTCCTTTGATGTGAAAGCTGGTTTGTGCTAGTTTAAAAGGTGCTTTTAGCTTTTAAATTAGCTTTAAATAATGGTTTTCCTTCTCTGCTTTCTTTATAAGTAAAACTTGTGCTGTCCTCACTGTGCAGTGTGTAGAGCAGCACCACCTCTTAGTACAGCATCGGATGAGTCCCCATCATGCTGTAAATTCATCATCTTTTTGACATAATGCAAGATCAGAAATCCTCCTATTAACTTGAGCTCTTCCCATGCTTTAGAATACAAACTGTTCTTGTTGTACCATTATCCTTGACAATAGGAGGTGCCTTGGAAATGCAAAATGCCATTTTTTCCCATTGTTCATTGCCTTTGCTTCCCTCTGTGCTGTTGCAGAACGTGATGTTATTTCTGATGCGTGCTGAGACTTGTTCAACTGGAACAAGTCTCTTCCTCTGTGAATCTCCTCCTCATTTCTCTCACCAGACACAGGCCGTCAGCTAGAAACTCTGTGCACATTAAACAAATACCTCGTGAGAAGTGGAAAGGACTGAAATTGGGTGCAGAGAAAGATTAACCAGATGGTTGAGTAATGATTTGAGTCAGTTTGTCCTATGAGCTGAGAATTAAAGGAACATTGTGGTGGGGGAAAGCTGTCATTTAGCTCAATGCACCTTCCTGCCCACAACACAAGAATATTATCTTAGAGAATGTTCTGGAAGTGACTTGCAACCACATTTTATGGAGATGTGTTATATGAAGACAGGTCTGGAAGCCAGAAACGACAAGTTAGACCTGGATGGTGCTTTTGCAGTGTAAATTGTTAATGGAAAACATGGTTTTCTTTGGTACAAAGCACTTAGGAAACTTGAATCAGGTTAGTAAATTGCTTATTTGGAAAAGATTTTTGGTTAAAGAGGAGAAATTGGTTTGTCAAGTGGAAACCTTTGTGCTTGGCAGCTCATGGGTGCAGTAGATTTTGAAGGAGGAGAGAGATACGGGTTCAGTCCTGTCTGAGGCTGAACCTACTTCTTCCTCATGCAGAAAAGTGCCTCAATGACCATAGGTTTTGCATTGGGATCCTTTCACACTCTCCTGTTAGAGATCTTACAATTGGGATCAACCCTGTTGCAGGCAAGTGCTTTTGGGATGATTAAAGCTTCTGGCAGCCCTCTGTATTTCTCAGGCTCTCAGACTGTGAAAAGCTTTTCTTTCTATTCCAGGATTATCTTCCTGTGTTTAATTCTTTGGTTTGGTTTAGGTCTGTGTAAGGGGAATGTTTCTCAGGGCATCATAGGAAATGTATCAATTTTCAAAGAATCAGAGAATCCCAGCCTGGTTTGTGTTGGAAGGGACCTTACAGCTCATCCAGTCCCAACCCCTGCCACAGGCAGGGCGACCTTCCACTAGAGCAGGTTGCTCCAAGCTCCCCTCTGGCAGGTTCAAGCCATTCCCCTTGTCCTGTCCCTCCATCCCTTGTCCAAAGCCCCTCTCCAGGTCTCCTGGAGCCCCTTTTAGC
>NW_009915015.1:0-5077 GCF_000696875.1 Nestor notabilis | reverse complement strand
CCCCTCCAGGACCCTTCCCTGCTCCAGCTGCCCCAGCCCAGCTCGCTCAGCCTGGCTCCAGAGCAGAGCTGCTCCAGCTCTCGCAGCAGCTCCGGGGCCTCCTCTGGCCTCGCTCCAGCAGCTCCACGTCCCTCTTGTGCTGTTCCCCAGAGCTGGGTCAGGGCTGCAGGGGGGGCTGTCTCAATTGTCAAAGACTCAGAGGCAGATGTTCAATTTTAGGTGGTGTTTGCATACCAAACTAGTAGGCACAGAATAAGAATAAGCCTTGAGGAAGACTGCAACTCCTGATCAGCCTGTTCCGCATTTGTTTTCCCTGGCTTCTGTCCTGTGTGTTGCCTCTGAGCCATCCCACATCAGCACTAACATCCTTCTTCCAGTATGGCCCATCCTGTAATGTTTGTGCTTTGTCCTTGGTTTTCATCCACGCAGACACCCGCCTTGGTTTTGCTCAGCATTCCCAAGCTGTAAAGAATGAGCAAATCTTTCCCAAGCAAATCTCAAGCACAAAAAAAGGGCTGTTGAGTTGTCATTTTAACTTGCCATCCCCAAGAGCTTTTCTTCATAGCATCAGAGAATGCTTTGGGGTTTTTGGGTTACTTGCTGTTGTTTGGTTTTCTTTAACAATCCATTTCAATAGACATTGCTGTTCTGGTTCTGATTTTCAATGCTGCTAAAAGTTGCCCAACGATGCCTGCCCTGTTCTCTGATCACACGTTCAGACATTATGCCTACCTTCGGGACAGCCTCTCTCATCTGGTCCCTCCCTTAAGAGTAAGTTGAACCACTTTGCTTTGGTTTATTCATAACCTCTGTTATGACTGTTGCTGGTCTCTTCCATGTGTGTCATGCAATCCTGGAATGGTTTGGGTTGGAAAGGACCTTAAGATCATCTAGTTCCAACCCCCTGCCGTGGGCAAGGATACCTCACGCTTCCATGTGTGACACTTTGATCCTAAAAGCTTTTTCTTCCAAGCACCACCCAAATGAGTATTGAAATGTACATTAAATAAGGAGAGCCAAATATTAAGTTGTTACAATATGGATTTTGTAATATTTCGGTGGGGATAAAGATGTTACTGCTCTCAAATGAGAATAGCACATGGTTTGCTGATTAGGAAGGAATCCTGCAAGGGTAAGATTCCTGGGAGCTTTCTGTGTGGGGAGGGGGAGCTTATCCTTTGTAGCTCTCCCAACATTGACTTGTGTCCTACCTAAACAATTTGCTTATTGAATCCCAGACTGGTTTGGGCTGGAAGGGATCTTAAAGCTCCTCCAGTTCCAACCCCTACCATGGGCAGGGACACCTTCCACTAGAGCAGGTTGCTTCAAGCCCCTGTGTCCAACCTGGCCTTGAACACTGCCAGGGATGGGGCAGCCACAGCTTCCTTAGACAGCCCATTCCAGTGCCTCAGCACCCTGACAGTAAAGAACTTATATCCAACCTAAATCTCCCCTGTTTCAGTTTGAAACCATCACCCCTTGTCCTGTCACTCCAGTCCCTGATGAAGGTCCCTCCCCAGCATCCTTGTAGCCCCCTTCAGACACTGAAGCTGCTCTGAGGTCTCCAGCAGCTTCTCTTCTTCGGGCTGAACAGCCCCAACGTTCTCAGCCTGTCTCCATACGGGAGCTGCTCCAGCCCCTGATCATCCTCGTGGATGAGATGTTTTCCCTGCTGCTTTGAAGCCTGTTTTTCCTTCATGGAAGTACAGGTGGGACTTAAGTTGGTCATAAGTCTTGTTGCAGCTCATAAAGTCCATTGCAGTTCGTGTGGTCTTGGACTCCTCTTGACTTGACAGTGTCAGAGTTAAGGTGAGGAAGATGTTTCACTCGGGAATGTTGAAGTTTAACCTGAGGATCTCCAGCTGTAATTAGGTTACAGATGGGGAGTATTAACTAAGATGCAGGCTCGAAAGCCTTGACAGAGATTCTGAATAGGAGAAATGAGCTGGAGCTCTCAATTGGAAGTTGTTAAACAACCTGACAGCATTTTGCAATGTTGGTACTTCACAGAATCACGGAGTCACAAAATCCCAGGCTGAAGGGACCTCGAGGATCATCTGGTCCAATGTTTCTAGGCAAAGCATGACCTAGACTAGATGCCCAGCACCCTGTGCAGCCCAATCTTAACAATGTCCTATGCTGGGGAGTCCAACAGTTCCCTGGGGAGATTATTCCAGTGGCTGTTTTCTGTGTGAGAAATATTCCTCTTGTGTCCAACTGGAATCTCCCCGGGAACAACTTGTGCCCATCACCATCTTTTCTCCTTGTGTTAGACTTTTCCCTTGGTTATTCTGTGTTTGCATGTGTTTGTTCTTGCTCAGTTGCCAGGCAGGAAGCTGGTGTCCTCCCCTGTCTCTCCCAGCATCACACCACATGAAGATCCTTCGCAGCAGTTCTTGCATCAGAGCCTGGAGAGGGTTTACAACCTTCAGCACCTCGATCCACAGGGCATCCAGGAGCTGCTGGAATTCACCATCCGGTGAGGCTGGAAGCTGACCTGTGTATGGAATATTGTTTGGGAATCCCAGTTGCCTTGAGACAGGTTCTTTGTTTCTGAGTATAGTGGTTGTACTTTGCCATTGAGCACTTAGCCTGAGCCTTCCTCTAGAGAGCATCATGATAACACAACATTCCTGGTCTGCGTAAAACAGAACTGATGGTCCCAGGTCTGGTTCTCCCCCACTGAATGATCAATGTGCATTCTGGGGGGACATCATCTCAGAGCATGGCAAGACCCAGAGAAGGCTCTTCTTGGAGCTGTTTGCTGTGGTAAAATATGCTCTCAGCTTGTATGGTTTATGGGTGACAGTTTGTGTGTCATTCCTAGACCATATTCCTGTGTCATGAGGGTGTGCGGTGTGGCTTCAGAACGTGCGTTTCATGCTACCTCTTCCATTTCACCTCTAGACTGATTCAGACAAACAAAACACTTGAAAAGGATCCTTTCAGTGCAATTCCTCTGCTTGGAAGGAGGAAAAGAGCTTTGTTTTCAGAGTCAGAAGCACAATCTAAAATGCTTTGTTTGGAACATGGCATTCCAAAGAGCTTTATTCTTTTTCATCCCCTCCCGAATAGCTGCCTCTCCTGTGTGTGTAGCTGTGAATTGCTTTCACACCCACCTACAGTGGAGGATAAACAGTGTGCTCCTCACTCAAAACCTAGCTGGGAGAACTACCTGCTTTTCTCTTCAGCTATTTGGAAGCTGCTGCACACAACCTAAACCACAACCTCACAGCATTCCATGCACTAAATGCTTAGAAGAGGTCATCTCTTGGCAGAGCATCCAGAGTCTCACAGGCATGATGAAGGTCTGGAAACCACACAGGCTGTGAATGTTTTCCATTTTGACTGTAGGAATCATGTTGGAGGTGGCTCATGTGTAACTTACGTGCAGCAAAGGACAGTGATGCTTTTTTCCTGCTGGCATCACCACCCAGGAACCAGCTTAAGAGAAAGGAGGATTTAAAACAAAACCAAAAGTGTTAAGGGTTATTTTGCAGAGCGCAAGAGTTTCCTGCACCAACAATTGGAAAGGGATAAAAGCAGCTCACAGCAGTAGATTCTATGGTGGGACATCTCCTCCTCCTTTATTGTCATGGAGCTGCTGTCTACCTGGGACTTAGATTCCTCATCACACTGAAGACTAACACTCACCCCAAAGGCTCTGCAGCTAAAGCTTCTGACCAGATCACTCCTTGTGATCACTCCTTGTGGTTTAGTTTCTCCATCTATACAACAGGATCTTTTTTGTCATGCAGGGACATTGAAACCTATCTGAGATTTGTAAGGAAATAGAAGTAGTGGAATTGGAAACAGCAGAAGACTGGGAAATGGAATATCTGCCTAGCCGAGAGCTAACATCCCTGTTTGTGTGTTGTGATGCATTAAGCAGGACATGGGAAGTAAGCACCCAGGAGTCTCCTCTTCCCTCTGGGATGGAGTCACTGTGTGAGGCTCAGGCTGGCCAAAGCTTCAGAATTGCATCTTAAATGCAAAGATAAATCTGAAAGGAAGAAAAGGAAAGAGTCATTTGAAGAAGAAAATATCCCTTTTAATAATACAGTAGGAAATGTGGAAGCAGAGTGACAATTTTAGTACACTTGGGATCAAAGCAAAAGGCAGTGTTGTATCCACCTCATCCAACCTGTTTTCAGTTCTGTGACAACAAATGAGTTTTGTTTTCTTAATGCATGCTTTTGATTTTAAAACATGTCTAAGAGTAGAGAACTGAAGCTTTCTGCATTCCATTACCTGTCATTTTTCATTCAGTCAGGTTAAAAGCTCCTTCTCTTGCTGTATGATTTACACAACACACAGCAGCAAGTTAGACAGGTATCAGTGTGTTGGGTTGCAGCTCGGTTTAAAAGGCAGCTACACTTCACATTCACTTGGTTGGGTGAGCCTGACACATTCCAAGCACTCTTCCCCAGCCCCTATGAGGAGATGTCCCAGCAGTGGAACACAAATGGGTCCTTAGCTGCTGTAGAGGGGTTTAAGTTCAAGTTGGAACCACTGTGGTTCCCATAGGGCTGTCGGTGATGTGGGTTGACAGTGACACACCACTGCTGTGCTGGTGACCAGGAAGAAAGGACTTGCCAAGTCCCAGGGTGCAAACTGTGTTGTAGTGGGGGTTTTGCTGCTGTTTCTGGTGCTTATTTTAAGGATAAAAGCAGGCTGCAGGAATAGCCTCATTGTTGGTGCATTCTGAGTGCATTTAGATTTAATGTACTTGCTGTCTTAATAGGTTTTCTTTCTTTCTTTTCCATATGCTTCAGTGATCTTCAGAGGCTTGGAGAGCTGCAGTCAGAGCTGGCAGGGATGGCAGACTTCACTGCAACTTACCTGCAGTGTCAGCTCCTCCTCATCAAGGTTTGATTTCACCTGGGGTTTGTTGGGCTGCTCTTTGAAAATGCCCCCATCACAGTGGTGCACTTCCCTGTGGTGATGAAAGAGCAGGGTCTCTGGATTTCTGATCATCCTGCTTCCCTCCTCTGGCACCTCATTTATGCAGTAACTGCCAAGCCCGGACTGATTTGGGTTGGAAATGACCTTAAAGCTGATCCAGCTCCAACCCCCT
>NW_009915014.1:52075-134051 GCF_000696875.1 Nestor notabilis | reverse complement strand
CAGGTGGGGAGAAAATGAAAAAAAGCCCCAAACAAAAAGCCCCAGCAAAAGGAATAGAAGTAAGACAAAAAGCAATGGCAAAAGTGAGCTTTTCTTTGAAGTCTACTCTGGAAAGTGATAGTGATCTCTTTCAATGTCCCCCACATCCTAAATTCTTTACATAACAGGCCATAGGTCCAAGCAGAAAAACAGAAAGTGGAGGATTAGGCTTATGAGGTTCACAATATTAAGTCAAGGCTGCTTCTGTTCTATGTTCACCCTTTTGGTCCTCAAGAGCTTAACTGTCTCTGAAGTCCACAGTCAGATGACCACTGATTTCAAAGTATAAGTTCAATGCCCCTACCTGGGACCAAAATAATTGAGAAATAAGTGTCTTGGTAAGGATCAAAAGTAGTGGATACTTGAACTGAGTAAGATGAAAGATTACAGAAAAAAGTAGACTATAAAGACCAAGAAAAAACCACAGAGGTAGAGAAGGTTGTTCTAAGAGGAGATGGATCTGCTCTGAGCAGGCTGGGAACAGTCTGCATGGTCACTAGGCTGTAGAAATGCTGAAACAATGGAAACAATACAGGAATATAGGGAATCAAAGTTCAAGTAAGAGGAAAACCCAAAGATAAGGCAGTTATTGAGACTTCTAGGCTCAGAAACACCTGGGAAATAGCTCCCCAGAGTTACTCCTCACCTCTAGGAAAGGATTTCCAAATAACGTCCTTTTGCTCAACAGCAACACCCCATCTCATAAGGAAAGAAATATCACTGACAGTCTCTTACTGCTGAGCTTTTCACCAAAACTCCATTACATGCTTCAAGAACAGGAACAGTAAGTCTCATAAGGGCTAATCATAACACTGAGGTCTCAGACCAGTCACGGCCATTGCAACCTCCAGAAAAAAAACTCAACAAAGCTCCATTTACAAAAAAATTATAATAGCATTGAATCTTTCACAAAGAGGTATCTGTTTCTACAAAAATGTCATTGGCAGATTTTAAATTTTTATTGTTTTAAGCCTGGGATGAGGCTTTTGGATAGCAGGAGGCAAGAGAGAGGAAGTCAATCCAGACTCACCTGTAGCCTGATGGTCAATGTGCCTGGAGCTGGCAGGAGGTCCAGGTTCAAATCCCAGTGCTGAACTGTACCCACTAAAGACAGATCCAGCAGGGAAGATGGTCTCCGTAACCTTTCTCCATAATATTTCATAGGAGAAAAAAAAAAATAAAAAAAAAAAAATCCCAATGTTTTATTTTCTCTCTCCTGAGTAATGGAAAAAAATTAAAAAGCTTGAAAATTTTTCATGACACAAACTTCTTGTTCGTGGCCAGCTCTAACTACCACACTGCCCAGAGGTTCAAAGGCACGCTGTTCCTGCCAGAGCTGATATTCTGAACTATGTAACTTCTGCATGAACTTAAGAGATTCTTTTTAGACTTGTTCTTTAATACACACAGTACATTTTCATATGAAAGCTTGCTCACCAGAGTTCAAGTCCCTGGCACACAGTTCATTGCAGCTTTAATGAAAAAGCACAACGATTGGGCCTGCATTGCTAAGATTAGACATTATTGGCCGTATCAAGAGAAGAAATACCTGAAGATTAGAACAGCAATATGCTGCTCCAAATGTGAACCTTCTAATCTCTCTTTTTTTCTTTTTTTTTCTTGAATAAGTAGCAGCCCGTGAATATGGGAAAAGAATTAAAACTACATTTACTTGGTGATTTCTAAAATACTTCAGCATGTGCTTTAGAAAACTGGCAAGTCATTAAAATATAGTTAATAAACATTATTCAGAAAACAGTGCCTTAAATTGACACCACTTTAAAGTCACAGACACTCACTGGTTCAGTCAGTGTGCTGCTGCAAAAGTAACTTAAATGATGGGCTCAGAGTTTAAAACTCAGAGTTTACCTTCTATTTGTATTTTCTAACTGCAAAAATATTTCAGAAATATTTGCAAAATTCTTTAAAACTGTGATCCTGGCATGTGAGGGCATGCACAGAAGTTGTTGTGCAGTGGTGTAAGGGAGGAGGGAGAGACAGGCTTCCACCAGTGGATTACTGAGAAGCATGTCCTCCCGTGTCGGGCGGCTTACTAAAACGAGACACAACACAACCTGCAGAAGTGAAACCTGAGTTTGGATGTTCTGAACATGAATTGCAGTTTGATTTGGCCTAGATATGCTCTCAGCAGCAAAGTTGCAGGATCCAGCTCTGTGGACAGTTTTGCCTAGCACTTACCTCCAGTCTAACAAATGTGCATCCAGTGCCACAGGTATCCTAAATCTGGGTTAAAATAAGAGTTTGCAAAATCAACCTTCCTAGTAGAATGACCTATATTTTTTACATATATTGGCGTATGCCAAGTAAAACTGACTGACATGTTATAAACGGCTGAAGTTACAAAATAGTGAGAATAAAAACTGGAGACCGCAGCCAAAGTGCTTGAATCCACAAGGTTACTGAAGACCCCAGAGCACTGGGGCTCTTACTGAGTCAATACACTCCCAATAGGAGACTAGAAACATATGTACAAAACATCAAAAATTCAAGGGAAAACAAGGGGTAGCAGGGAAAAAAAAAATAGAAGAAAAAAAGGTAGCACCATTTCTCAGTGACAGATTCCAAAGGACCTGAAATTAAGAGCTTTTTTTAACCAAACCAAGGAGAGAACCATCATGCATTACTTTCACTGATGACAACTTTTAAAAATTTATTATATGACTATCAAGAAATTACCCCTTTTCAAAGCTCTGCCCTGAACCAACTGGAGCTGACCACTTTTCCTAAATATACCTTATGCAACCACAATCAGCTGAGATACTGCAGGTGAAGCACACTCATTTAAATCTCCTGACTCTGAACAATTGTCGATGACCAGCAGACATCAGGTGAGCCTGCCCAGGGGACGTCAGGCTGGTTTTGCTCCTGTTTTAATGTTGGGGAAAGATTTAGTGAAAGTATTGCTGTTTTGCGAAGGGGCTGATCAGACTCTCTTTGTATCACATCACTCTTCTGGGTTTTTTCTATCCTGATATGTACACTGCAGTTCAAAATATGACAGGAGAGGGCTGAAACTGAGAAAGGACTCAACATATTTTAAAACTGAAAACATTATTATTCGTAGTTGACTTAGTAATGTAGTTAAAAGAAAAAAATAATCATGGCCTATTTGAAATTGCACCCATCTAACTTAAGCTAAGGTAAACATTTGCAAATGATCTTAATGACCATTTTTAACCACTTGCAAGATTTAATGGGCAGTTCTCTTTTGTTGTTGGTTTCTGTTTCTTTTTTTTATTAATAATAAACTATTTGATATTCAGAGATGTCTGTGACCTGATGGATGTTTTTGATTTATGACTTTTCTCAGACATCAGAATTCTGGATTTGAAAGACAAACCATAAGGAAGATCCAGATCCTCCAACTGGTTTTATTTTTCTGTCTTCTAAAGTGATTTGGAGTTCAAAGTCTTTCACCCATTCTCCTTTCATACTGCTACTTATATAGGATCAAGAATAACACTTTACACCAAACTAAGTTAATCTGAATGCTTTCAGTAAATTTATGCTTGAAGGTTCTTGTAAGACAAGTATGCTTAAATCCATTTTACTTACTCAGCAAGGATGCTGGTTTTTGGTGCTGCAAGTGTTCCAAGCTCCAAGAACACCATAAACCTACGATCATCTCCTTGAGGAATGGCTGTCACCACCACTGCGGCTTGGGCATGTTAGCTTCACAGGACTGAGCAGAACAAAGCAAAGCATGCTGCTAGCTCCTGTGCAATGCACACTGTTAAAAGTATTAGTTGGATGACACTGACATGAGGTGAAGCTGTAGATGAATATATGCAATGAGAAAGTGCAACAAGCAGATTCCCCATCCCCAGGGCAAGTGCTGCCAACATCAGCAGAGCAGCCCCAGGATGGAGAGCAGAGCAGAAAAAAGAGCTGCAAGCTGGAAGCAGCCTCCACACCTCCCTGGCAGCTGCTCAAGTCAGAGATGCTCTAGCAGAAGAAGAGACTGAGATAAATGGTACACACACGTAGATAATGGGATCTATTAGGCCTCCCTGGAATAAGGCAGCCCAGTGAGGGACAAGTCCTCCAGCAGCACATCTTGAAGAAGCAGGGACATTTTGAAGCTATGAGCAACTGCTCTGAAGACTGCAAGGAAAATAACCTGTTAAAAAATAAAAATAAAAATTTTAGGAAACCCAGAAGTGCAGATGAAGGTCTTGTTTTCCTTAGCCCAGTGGTAAAGGAAAACTGTTGTCAGAAATACAAGTATTTAAACAGTCTATGATAGCAAGGGAGCAAATGACTACTTCTGCCAGCGACCAAGGAAAGCTCAGCTGCTTGCAGCAAGCCAGAGGGATTTGTATCCAGCACAGAGTTGGAAACACTCTCTGGAGCAGAAATCCCTCTCCTCAGCTTCCCAAGTGCCTGTCACATCAGGCATGGACCAAACCTTGAAGCTCCCAATCACACAAGCCCGTTCTCATGTGGCTCTCTGATACATGATCCCACACAGCGGGTGGTGGGAGGGCGACCCACTCAGCGTGGGGCTGAGCCACCATAATCTGTCGTCTTCTACACCATCGCTTCCAGCACTTGAAAACAAGCGTTCAGTGCATAAATATGTGAAAATATTTATCGCCCACTCCTAGCCATGTTGAAAAGAAACCTGTTGTGGTTAAATGACTTGGTCAGTTCTTTAGGGATTTCCCGAAGTTTCATATAAAAAGAAATCTGTGGGAAATGAACGATTGCATAATCACTAACACATGCCAATTCACATAAGCCTATTATCTTTTATGACATTTTGTACTCTATTGTCCTTACTCTGGTGAATTGCTGTCTTACAATTCTTTTCCCTATTAAATTATTTACACATTTTGCTCTCTCCAGCCCTTTTGCATCAGTAAGATAGTTAGCACCAGCATTAGGAAAGAAAGTAAAGAGTCCCTTCTCCTTTTCTCGCATCATGTTTTTCCCACCTTCATAGGAATCTCCAACAACAGTCTACTTGAGAATGCGAAGGGCCTTTTCAAGTGAGAAGAGGCAATCATATTAGCTGTGTCTTGATGTTACAAAAGCTATTTCTTTTCTGATGGAATTCTTTTCTGATCAGAATTCTTTTCTGATGCTAAGGTCCTTGATAGAAATGGCCAGCATTCATGGTTTCAAAATCAAAGTCCCTTGAAACTGATGAAAGTTGCCTACAGGTCATTTAAGCAATTCTTAGAAGTAAACCCCAAGTGTTTTGGAAGTCTTAATTACACTGTATTTCAATTGGAATTAGGTTGCTAAACCACAGACTTTAATAGGAACTTCAGATTGTTAAAAACCTATTGGTTTTGGCTTTTAGGAACCTGACATTGCCTGAGAGCCAACCAGGACTTTGCCTTTAGAGTTAACATTTAATCAATTTAATTTTCAGTAGTTTTTTCTTCAGTTTTGCACTCTTCCCAAGAAAACTGGTTAAAAAATGTATGAAGTATGGCTAAGCAGTCACGTTTCCAAAAGGTGTGGCCTCTGGGCATCACTGAATTTTTAACAAAGGGAAAAGTGGAGACCTGTGTGACTGAGGAGCTACAACTTTTTCTTTTCTTTTTTTCTTTTCCTAAAATGACCTAGATTCTGAGAGTAACTATCATGGACAGCTACTAACCACAGAGGTTTAGGACCAGGGAAGAACCCAAATTATCTGCAACAATCTTCAGATTAAACTAAGAGGTAATTCTAATTCCATTCCCCTGTAATCTTAGTATGCACAGCATAAATGAATTCTAGGGACATGCAAGTAGAGAATAAATGAGCTATAGTTTCACTGAGAAAAGTTCCTAGTCCTAACTACATGGTAGGATAGCTGTTCTTTGGCTACACCACTCTTATTTCTGTGTTGCACGTGAGCCCAGTTCTTCAGAGCAGATTTACGAGAATTTTCCCCAGAAATGCTGCAGGAAAGCAGGAGGGTTGGGGCAAGAACTTGTGTCTCACGGACATTTCAATTCTCCATCTCACACGTATGGCCCATATGGAGGGGTTCAGGCACATCAGCAGTGCAGGGAAATTTAATTTCTTGAAAAGTAGCAGGGTAGTCTAGAGGTAAGCCTGGAGGTCAGTGGAGATCAGACCTGGCAATGCTGAGGACGAGGGAGAAGGCGAGCAATGATCAATTACTGAATGGCGGTGCAGACAGGAGAAATTTCTGTTGTTACGCAACATCCTCCCAAACATGCAGCAACTCAAACAATTGCAACAAAAATGAACTGCAGCTTTGTCCTCTGTTTTGCCATTCTTGAGATATTAATGTCTTAGACTCCATTTCCTTCTGAACAGGGAAGAAATGACGAACAGCCAACACATTTTGACAGGCTTGCCAACCCCAGCAAGTCAGCATGAGCTACTCTTCATTTATCTCTGACCCCAGCAAGCAAGAGCAGAAAAGCTCTGTATCAATACCAGAAACATGTCAAGCCAACAAATAAGTCCCTGCAAACCATGTCATCTTTTCCAGAAAAAGGTTCTATTGTCTACACGAAGCTAGCCATTACAGACAAAGATAGCCATTTCAGTTCTGTGCTATTCCATCTATTTTAGATGTTTTCTTTAATGTTCACATTTCTGAACCTAGACTGCATTTTCTTTTAATTAGAAATAATTTGTAAAACTATTTGCCAGCATTCACACTCTGCAAACATTTGCTTGTTGTCAAGGGCTCCTGAGGACCTCCAGTACCTATCATCCTCTGCCAACATCAACCTGTTCACATAGGCACGTCTCCAGAAAAGATATAGACAGTTGTAAAATGCAGTCATCTTAAAACATTATGTCTCTGATATGCATAAGGAGTTCAGAGGAGAGGGTCTATTCACTTTAATTCCTTTCCCGGTGTCTGTCTCTTCCTTTCTTGATTCTTCCTTCTAAAACAAATTTACTTGTATTTCTATTAGTCTTCTAAGATCTACTTCTGTTCTACCTCTTCTTGTTAGCTAGAAGACCAAATCATTGTGTCCACTGGTAACATTTTAAAGCATTTTATCAGCCTATATAATTTTATAATAATTTTGTTATTTTCACTAGAAAGAAAAAAAAAAGTAACTGATCAGACACCTAGTGCTATTTAAGTGCGACTAGATTTTTTTGTGGTTGAATAATAACATCTGTTTTGATTTTCCAGCCACAGAAGTGCATTTAATCTGGCCTTCCTTTATTTGAACTTTTCACATCTGCTCAGGCCTGCTTCCCATAAACTAAATACCAGATCCTTTCACAATGTACGAAATTTACCTGCACCAGTTGTTGTCTTAGCTCCAAAGACTTCTTTGTAAGAGTCGGATAAAAATGTCAAAAGACTAATAAATACAGTCTTAGTGCACTATATATTTATTAAATGTTAGTATTTATTTTGTCAGTCCCACTTGGTTGGGATTCACAAACATAATCCCACAAAACTTATTTTCATGAATGAAACTCATTTACTTTTATTGAATAAAGCATAATATGGTACCCCATAATCCACACAAAATTCAGAGATAGACTTGTACACAATACACTACACCATCAGCTACAAACTCAATCAATCAGAAATTATAGGGATGGTCAGATGCACTGTGCTTTCAGAAATGAAAGAAGGCAAAAGGTGGATTTCATATGCCATTTTCAGGATTATCTCCAAAGACATGATAGTGGATTATCAAGTTTGACTAATTCTGATCTCTTCAGAGGTGGGCAAAATCAGGAAGGAAAAAACCTTAATCAGAAACACCTTCTTCTTTTCTTAAAATTAGGTGCTTAAGTTCTAATTGCAGCTAACATTCTAAAACTTATAAACATTTAGTTAAAAAAAAATAAATAATGTGAGGGGTATGAAACTTCAGTTGAAGTAAACCAAGCTGAGGGATTTTGCCACCGACATCACCAGGATGGGAAATGCATCCTGGGTATCAGGCATATGTTAAGGATTGTTGTTTAAACTCAGAACTAAACTACAGAAGAATTTTGCTCTGCTGATGTGACTAGGAAGATATGCAAAAACCACCCTCTCATCATCCTCTTCATAATATCTTCATCTATTCAGCATTTCTTTCCACTGTTAGAAAGATATATCTGGAGAACTCCCACGTCCCTGGGCCCCGTGCAGCTGAGGCTGTGTCTGCAGCAAAACTGCAATATTAGGCCACTTTTCTCAGGCAGATAATTCAGCAGATAGCTCTGCAAAACAAAGCAGAGAACTCTGTTTGCAAAGCAGCTGAGAACTCAGCTTTTTCTATTCTTGGGGTACCAGGAGTACTTCTTTTCTTCAAAGTCTCCTACCTCTGTCGTAGTGAGGCAACAAGGTTTCATTCTTTTATGTTGTTTTGAATCTTTCACAAAACTTAGTCTCTATGATTTGGCAGTCTCATTAAAAAGTAACTTTATCAAGCCAAAATACCCACGAGCATCAGTGTCTTAAATGTGAGATGTGAGATAAGAAAGTAGAAGGATCACAATGGCTTTGGGAACAGTTGGAGAAGAAAAGCAATATCTCTGCACTGCCCTTGATTTACACCTTGATTTTTTCTATCTGCACGAAGGATTGAGACTGTGTCATGATGGAACAGTTGTGAGAATCACAAAGAACTTAACAAGTTAGAAATGGATTAAAAAGCACTTTATGGCTTATTAAAGAAATCCCCTTGTTCCTCAGATGCATTTTTAGCATCTTATTAGTGATATTTGATCTGACTAACATATTGACTAGTCATTTGAAGAGGAGATGAATCCTTTTTGATGGACCACAAAGGGAATATAAATTCAAATTTGGCACTTGTCCAAATTTTTATATTAGTATAACCCCAAAAAGCCTATAACACGTATAAAAGTTTTTTCTGTGCCCCACAGAAGACTATCCTAATGCTTTTTTAAATCAAGCATCTTTTTTTCCTTAAAATTAATTGTTGCATTTGTATTTAACTCAAATGATAGGGAGTTGAAAGTTCTCTTCCACCTGCTTTCTGATGTGCCTGGTACGTATTTGGCCTAAGAAAACACTCTGCGCCAATGCCTTCCTCAACATTTTTTCTTAAGCTGTCTGTCATGGCACCAGTGCTTTACCATCAGCTGAATTCACATTCAACGACTCCCTCATATGAAGTAGTTCAGAATTTGACAAATGAAAAATGAGAGACATATCAGAAAAATATACAAAAAGCCTTGGTTCTTTCAATTGATCTCTGATCTGAAAGGCTTTTTCTGTATTCAATCTGTAGCATTTAGGACTAGTTTTAATGTCACCAATACAGACACTGCTGTGGAGGTAGTGGGCAGACCAATGATTGTATTCCATTTTGAAAAAGCCAGAAAACTTGCTTCTAGCAATTCTTGAGCAGTTTTGTATTATCTAAGATTTTGCACTTAGGAAAAAGTTGGAGACCTCCAGCTCATTTTGAAAACAGTAATTTATAGCTACACAGACATTATGATTTTACAGTGTTTTGATAGTTACGCCTTCACTATCCACATGGAACATTTAAAAATGGATTAGAAGCCATTAATCTCTGAAACATGAGGGATTCATAGCCTAAAGAGGAACTCGAAGCGTTTGCAGACTAAGTCTTTCTGCATCTAGGTGTCCAGTTTTATTCAGTTATTATATCCTATGCAAGGAACAGGTCAGGAATTGTAGTTAGACAACCATATTGTGGTAAAATTACTGGATTATAAATCAGGGATCTGAGTACTTTGTCATAAGTACTGTTAATGACCTTGGGCAAGTATTCAGGTTGGAAACCATTTTATGCAGTTCCTGTGTCTTATTACAGTCCTCCAATAGCACTTGGTGCATTGGATCACCATATATTATTTCATTCTTCAGGCACAATGATAATTGTCTTTAATTTTAAAAGTCTTTAATTTTAAAATTTAAATACCTTGAAGTTAGAGATCAGGTCAAATCAAATCCTTATATTTTCCACACCTTGGAATATGGGGAGATTGGCTCAATCCAGACCTTTGCAGTAGGCTGTTAAGTCCACTAGACCCTGACCTCGGATGGTAGGTTCAAATACATCTACACTCTGAAGAATGTTAGGTGCAAATTCTAATCTGGATCTCAAACTTGCAGTACGGGCCCATCTGTACTTGAAAGAAACATTTTCAAGAAAAAGGAAAGCGAAGATCATGACAATCTCTATTGGAATACCACACACAACAGATTTATGAACCTAAGCAACTAGATTTTTTCCTGTGTAAAATCAAAACTATCACAGGATTTCCAGTCCATATATACCATATGCTTTTTCCGACTCTGTTTAAAATTCTTAGTATCCCAATATTGTGAAACTTCTGAGGATCTACTGCTTTTCTGCAAGCTTTGTCTACTCTGAAAACTAGGCTACAGTCAAGAATTTTTGTGTAGGAAAAGAGATTTTATCTATTTATTTTTGCAACATGGTTATAACTGCTGAAAGCTTCATACACAATGAAACCCTTGGGTAACAACCTGAAACATGATTAATTCTTTTAAATGACAAACATATTTATTTCACTGTAAGTGACTTTACACATTGGGTCAAGACACACGCAAGACCAAGCCCTGCAAAGTCCCAGTGCACGCCTTGCAGGATCTTCTGATCATGCAATCTTCATTTAGCGGACAAACAACCAGAAGCATGTCAAGTAAAATACCAACAACACTAAAGGAAACTTATAAATGTTTGTAAATTCATTTTATGGATTAATAACCCTACGTTTAAGAATCGACATTTCCAGGACAAATCACTTCTTTATCCTACAAATATTTCAGCAGTTTTTGCTAACATCAAAGCAAAGGCAAATTTTTCCATTTTCAGATTAAACAAAATCTAAAATCTGGGAAGATTTAACCATAAAATAAAAACAATGGGGAATGTAAAAGTTAACCATCTGCAACTGTCATTACTGCTATTTGTTATTATGTGATAACTCTATCAATGACATTATATTTTTACTTTCGTTATCTCTCACAACTTTCCAATCTATTATGGTTGATCATTGATAAACAAACACTTTGACTGACTTAAAAAGTGGCAATCATCTCATCTAATTTTAACTGTGTAAAAGTCAAACACCTACTCTAAGCTACTCGTGAAAGCTTCTTCTATAGATAGTGGTGACAGATTGGCATTTTCAGAGAGAGGCTTATCCTACCTGTCTTACACACTTGTTTTAGGATGGGATTAATCACCCTTTTTTTCTTCTTTCCTTGGGTTGACTTCAGAAAAAAGCCACACATCTGTTTTGTCAAAAAAAAAGAAACAAAAAACCCACAAACAAAAAAACCCAAACCAAACCAACAAATAAATATATTATTTTAGCCCTTGATCTTGAATCCAGAAAGATATTTATCCTCAAAAGTATGGTTCCTTTAAGATGCAGAAAGTCTTTTATAGGCAGACTGGAAGAAGGAAGGTGGAGAGAGAGGAGCACAACCAGTCTTTATAATTACACTTGTCACCTGCCCCAACTCTTGCCTTTAATGCTTGTGAGAAGCAATGCTAAGAACCAGGGCACAAAGGATTCTCAGGGTTTTTTTAACTCCGTGTTGATTTAGCCACAGAAACTATGGGGATTGCCATAGTTTCACTCTTGGTGGCATTCCAGTGACAGAAACATTTTCCAGGCTTTGGCAGGAGAATGGTACTGGTCAATAGCTATTCTCCTTAAGAAGAAGCAAAGCGAAACCAGCATCTCCCTTTTTCAGATCAGCTCCAGCTCAATGCAGAGAAGGACCACACAGCAAACATTGCATCAGGACATGAGCCTTAGGAGGTAATTCAACGGAAACTTCTAATACCCTTAAAATCATTAAAATGAAAAGATGCTGATGCTGATGAGGAAAGAAACATTCTTCTTGGCACCTCTCCATTTTAAATTCTGCTATAGTGACAGTATCTGGATTAGACTCCAGGACAATATTTCTGAAACAGCAGGAACCCTGCTTACTGCATCAGTTTTAAATTATAAGCCTTCCAAAGATGTCAACACCACTTTTCTGGAGACTTTCCTGAAATTAAAAAACTGAGCTTTTCCCCTGAGCCTTCACAGAGTCATATGGATCCATCACCCAGTGCCACCATTTGTATCATGATTTGCCTATGTTGGGTCACTGCTACTTCTTCATTTCTGCTCTATAGTCAGCCTCGCTCTTTGATGTTACTCAGTCACTATTTCCTTTCACTTTACTTTTATCTCTGTCCTGGCATTCTTCCTTTAAGCATCCTCTCTACCAGATGGTCTCCATCTCTCCTTCAGAAGTGCCCAAAATATTCCTACTGCCTCCTCTTGATCTTCCCCAGCAGCAAACCTCTTCATCCTACAGAGCTCAAATACCGATGGATTTCTCCTCCTTGCTGCTCTGCGTCTTTCTTGCACTTTGAAAATGAATTCATGAACCTCCAATCCTCATTATGCACGCTGCTCTCATTTATAAGAGTTTACCCAGGAGAAAAATTCAGACGGGATATACGCTGGTACAATTGTGTTTTTTCAAGTGGAAGCGCATCTGATGTCTGCATGCTGAACTGGAGCTCTAGTTTTTAAACAGGAGCTCCAACTTTTTCATTTGGAAATCCATATGGATCCTTTAATCTGAAGGTCAAAACAGTTTTCATGAAAGATACTGAAAACAATGATACTTTATATTCACTAGCATAATTGTATAAAGATGATTCAACATTGTAGTATCATCAGAGGATTCAACAAAGTCTCTGTATTATGTATTTTTAAGATGAGGTTTAGAGAATGTAAGATGAGGCTTCAGAAGTTTACAGAGGGAAAAAGAAATCTTGTCAGAATTCATATCTTCCTAACAGGTCACTGAAACTCTGAGGATGACGATTGCTTTTACTTGCAGTTGGTAGGTACACTGTAATCAAGAATAAAGCTGTAGATATTTTTGTGGAAGTACAAATACAGCAGCATAATAATGTATTATATATTATACAAATACAGTGAGATGGGATTTGTGTTTGTCTCTTTGCAAGAGAAGAAAGAACTCTGAAATGACCTTCTGTTCATAAGTTTCTTTGAAGAAGGCTTGGCCCGAAACCACTTCTACTATTGATATAGTCTGGTTTTGTACATAAGTCTTAAATGTAAGCATTGCTTCAAAAATAAGTAAGCAATCACAAAGCTTTACTTTTCAGATTCAATTGCCTTCAAATCCTTTACTGAAGTCCCCTTGGCACTGTCATTTCAAAATCAGGATAATGCTGTATAGTGTTTCTCAGTTTCAGTAAAACAAAAACCTTATTGAATAAATATGCATGCAAATGTTACAAACAAAAACATCTCAGCAGTCATCACCTGACTGGCTTGTGGTCACCCTCCCTGGTGAACCACATAGGCTCGACACTTGACTTCTTAGCATATCACAGCACTGTTCAGTCCCACCATCTTTGTCCTTAAAACTGTAGCAAAACACGTTTTCCTTACAGAAACCTACTAGCAGGCTTTAGACATAAATAAAGAGCAAGGCAACGTAGGATTTCTCTATGCAAGAAAGCTGCTGATCAAATAGTGTATAATTTTTTAATCTGCTTCTTGTATCTTGAGTATACAGAAAATGTTATAGTTCTGATAATCCCTTGACTCTGGGTTTTGTAAGGAGAGCTGACAATGCTACCCCACCAAAGAAATGTAGAGGCAGAATAAAAAATAATCTAGTATTTACTATATTATGCCTCGTTCTGCTCTGAAAAAGGATGACTCAGGAATGTTTTTCTTTTTTCCACACATCATTTTCCAGCGTATCCCACACTTCCCTGCAGTTAAAATATTAGCATAGCCCCACAGATCCTGTTACTGCAGTAAGACAGCAGCACTTACCAATGTCCTGGTGGTCATGTTTCCCTCACCTCTCACCGTTGTCTCAGGTGTCCAAGTCACTGAAACTGGAGTAACTCAACAATTAGTTGCTGACTTTCAGCACTCACTACTGGCAGGAGGCACACAGCTAGTGCTGGTTCACAGCTGGCTGCACCAAGCAACTACCAAAGAGGACAAAGTCCACTGAATTAGATTTGATTGTGCTTTCAGAAAGGTTCTCCCTCTTATTAATTTGCCATAACCTTGTATTTCACTTTGCGATCAAAGAGCCTCAATAGTCTTCAGAATCTCGTAAGAATCTCATAAGAAAATTTATTTTTGTTAGGTGATGTAACAGGGATTTTCAGTTGTGAAAAGTTCATTTCAATGTGTTTGTAATAAAAGACTCGTCAATTCTATTTCTCATTAAGTCCATTTTTAAAAAAACATTCCAAGTAATTATTAAAAGCAACTTCATAAGCTGCAGAATAAGGAACAACAAATGGGCTGTTCATAGCAAATATAAAAAACTGTGAACCTGTAATTCAATTAAGAAGAATGAGAGGGACACTCAGAAAAAATGTTGTCTAGTTGAAAACTAGAAATATCCAGAAGGGATCACAGTCCAAACCAATACATAGGCTGAAGTACTGCAATTTTATGTCACTAGGACACAAGGTGGTCCTAGCCCCGCCCAACACCCTCTCATCCCTGTATCTGTGAAGCCACTGGTGGTTTTTTCCCCCTCAACCATGTATTTCTAAACATTTCATTTCCATAAACCCAGCCGGAAATAGCTGGTGCCCAAATCAAGTGCTCTCAGAACCCAGGGAGATTGCCCCATCACAGGCAGGGCAAAGAGGGCAGCCTTCACTTAATGGTGGGGCAGCTAAAAATGCCTGATGCTCCACGTTTTACGTCATGATGGGTAGCAGATGTCCAACTCCTTGCTGTTAGAAAGGGCAGACAAATAAAGTAGTGAATAAATGCTGCAAACTGAGGTAGGGTCAGCTCTGCAACATAGGAGATCAGACTAGGCAGAGGCAGAAATAATTTTCTCACAGATTAGGAGCAGATAAACAAGTGAGAGAGAAGGAAGGAAAACACACAATACAGAAAGGAAGATAAGAAAGAAGCTATTCAACTCATGTATGGGAACCAACTGCTGCATATGTATTTCCTATGTAATTTTAGCAGCTATCCCTAAATTGTTAATCTGAAACACTTTGCAGGAAGTGGACCATCTATTTAATTCAAAATGTTGTTTAGAACACTATAGAATTTTCAGATATTTTATCTAACGCACTGAACACTCAATCTGCACAGCATAAGGGCTGTGGTCAGGATTTTCACACATATAGATGTCTCACTTAAGAAAAAGGGCATCTAAGTATTCATGTTCGATCATTTAAATCTTCAGGCTTATGCACTCCTTTAAGATAGCTGTTTACTGGCTATATCAAATACAAAATGTCATCCCTGTGGACATCCAGTCATCCACCACAGCTAGTGAGGGTGAACTCATACTGAGTCCCAAAATAGAAGCTATTTCCAATGTAATTAATATAAAAACAAGTAATCTATAAACTAAGGTGACTGCTTATTCATAAATTAACACAGAATAGACTGGTGGGATTGCAATGTGTGCTGTTTTCAGGCATGGGAAAAGTTTGCCAGTGGCCGTGTCCATTACGAGGTGAAGGCTATGTTACCAACAAGCACGTTTTCATCTGGCCTTAGACTTAAAAATAACAGTAAAAATCAAACACAAACAGTTATTTTCTTTCTTTTGGGATTTGGCACATGTGCTATAACAGACATAGATGGAAACTTCTAAAATAAATTAAGGAATGTACTTGTCAGTTTATTAATCAAAGTTTACCTGCTTCACATTACAGGGAGACAAATTAAACAAGCTACCATGGTACTCGGAAAACATCTGCTAACAAAGTCAGAAGTAATGATAAACAAACTTGAGTTCCCTTTGTGGTTGATTTCCATCCAGCTGCATTTAATTATAAAAGAGCTATCAAAGAAAGCTCCCCATTAGCAGCTAATTCAGAATGACTTCAGAAGAAAATCCCAGAGCCTCCAGTGATATCTCTCCAACAACTTTCTCATCTCTGCAAGTGATTGGGAAGAGCTGAATTAGACCAGTTTAGCGATCAGTCCTCCTGCTAACTGACAGAGTAAAATGAAGATGATATATCTTTTTAGTACCTGTGATTGCCTGTTTTCAAATCACTCTTATTGTAAGACCTATAAGATCTATCAGACTTTTTCTTGCAAGTCATCTCTGCCAAAAGCATCAGTGCCAGTGAGTGATACAGAGATAACTGAAAATTGCTGTATGAATTTTCTAAAGCAGAGCATCTGCTGATATTACTGAGAAAGTGAGAAAATTTTTTGTTACAAGTTTTTTAATAAAGTCTCTTTGACTTTGTTATTTTTCCCCAATGAAATTGAAGATGTAGTCATTTATAAATATCTAACTCTGGTTTACCACTATCAGGGATTTTTGTGTTGGTATAGCTACAGATGTGTATAGTCGAAGACTGATGCTCTGAACCAGCTTGGCCACACCTGAATGTTATTAAAACATAGTAGCCACTTTTCACAAAAAAATAACAAAAGAAAAAAAAAGCAAGTACATCAAGTTTCCATTATTACTCCTTAAATTGAAAAATTTTGGTAATTCTATGGATAGGCAACCTATCTATCATACAAAAAAAGAAAAAAGTTTTTCAGTGCATCCAGAACTACTAGCAGTTTTTGTTAAATTCCATAAAGCCCAGCAATAATCGTGAACCCCAAAGAGCTCAGTAATTCACAAGCAAATTGTAGCCTATTCCTATCGGGAAGTTTGGACAATGGCAAGGAGAGCATGATAAATCATTAAATGACTTTTTTTTCCTCTTTTATTCTTTTTCTTTAAAATAGTAATGGAACGGGTGATTCTTCCCTGATATCTAGCTGCTATGTGGCCAGCAAGAAAATAGGAAATCAAAAGCCCCATGTGCCAGATATGCACAGCTGTATTTGCGCTTCTGCAGCTCCCAGAGGAAAGCACACCACATGTCGGTTACTTGACTTAGGGTGGGTTGGTGAGGTGTAAGTTAAAAGGGCAGCTGTACACTCTGGGAAATTTTCCAGATTCATTTTCTACCAGTTACTTTAACAACGCCACAAGCAGCAGTGAAGAGGTAGGGATGCTGGGTAACACAGGTAGAAAACAGGAAAACTTTTCCTATAGCTTATTTCTTATTTGGTCCCCAGGCTCTCTTGAAAAATCTGTAGGCACTTTATAGAGGATTTTTTCCCTGCAAGGATAAAGGGGTTGGCTCAGATTGCTGCTATTCTAAGAGGTTAAGGGAAGAAAAGACATTATTATATATCCACATGGTAATCAACCAAGGTTTCATGTAACTATTACTGTTGATGTGGTTCTTCCTGGCACTTCTAGAAAATAGTTTATTGGTGTACCTGGCCTAGAAGTTTGAGAGACAAAGGAAGTAAATGATAACACAGTTTAACAGACCATTTGTTTATGTAAACATCTATCCACAATCTGTGTCTGACGGGGTGAACATACGGCTTTAATTTTACCCTTGGCACATGGATCAAACAATGTTGCCAATATCTATTGTTCTCCTCATAACAATATGCCTGGTGGTTTCAACATATCCTCTCCATTAGCTGGCTTCAGATCAAGCATTACTGTGTATGTGCTTGTGTCTTCATAAAACTGGAATATGGATTTTTTTTTTTTGTTTGTACCAAACGTGTAAGAAGGAACACAGTTGAGAATGGTGGTCAACCATCCCTGTGAGTCATGAGAACAGCTCCCTTCAAATCGCGTGGCAGAGCTGGCACAAGGCTGGGAAGAATGGGTTGGACTGGATTTGCAAAGCCCCTGCCATATAGCTTGGGTTTTTCAAAAACCAGAGGAAGTGGTGAGTCAGATACTTACCCTTTTTTATCTAGGCTTTAGCAAACCTTTCTGGACCTGGTCCATCTCTGATCTGCACAAGCCCTGCTCTGGAGCATGGACACACCAGGTAGCTGAGAAAGGGGTGGTGTGGGCTGCTTTTTCTTGTTGTTTTCCTCCCTCCCATCCCCCCCTAATTTTTGCAGTTTCACTTCTTTTCCATTTGATGCAGAAGACCATGATAATGCTCTTTTATAAATATGCAGCTTCAATAGAGACAGTATAATGGAGATTGGGGTCTGGGGAACAGCACAAGGAGAAACCACAGATGGGCTCCCTGAGCCAGAGCAGCTTGTCATCTCCATGCTAATCTTCTCAGCTCCTGCCTTGGCCTCTGGATCAGCAGCACTGCTTTCTTATGTTTCCAGCAGCAATCAAACTTGACATTTCTCTTCTACATTGTGCTCCATTTCAGCCTGTACTTCCAAATGTTTGATCCAAAATTCACTTCAGTCTATGGAAAGAGTCTTACTGCCTTGACTATACTTTGGTTCTGGCACCTTCTTTCCACCTGATCATTAATGTCTGATTTATATTCTCTGAATTAATGAGAAAATACAGCCTTCTGATTTCTCTGGTGCCATTTTCACAATAAAAAAGCTGTCACTGAAAAAAGTAAAGACAAGAATTCTACTTGAGCCATTCAGGGAACTTACTCTATGTTTGGTGGTTTCTTTTGTCTGTGATGCTTTGCTTTTGAAGGCTGAAATATGATGTTAAGGAGGAACTGTCTGGGAAGAGTTGATGATACCTCAGCCATTTGTCTTGCCTGGAGCAGATGGCTGCTGCCAGGGGGGCAGTGGTTCAACACCACTGAATGTTCTGGGTCCCTGCATGTAGCAAAAACATGAGAGAAAGCTTGTGGGACCATGGAGAAGGCAGCAGCTCTGGGAGATAGCACAGCAGTGATTAGCATCACTAAAAATAGGGACCTGCAGGCCTTTTTTTTCCTATGCTATCATGATACTCCTCCTCACTGGAAGTAGTAATCTTGAAAAGCTTTGGGTTTTATTCAGTATTTCTGTTTTCTTCCTACTTCAATGTTTCTCACTTCTCTGTTTCTCTCCAGCTTCTATGTTTTACCTTCTGAATGTGCTGAATCTAAGCTCAGTGCTTCGAATGATTTCACTGACCCTGTAATGCTGCATACCAGCACAGATACATATCTTTTAGGTTTACTTTTGTCTATGCTAACTTTGCTTCCCCCTCACATTTGCAAGTAGAGAGCAACTGCAAGGCTTCCTGTGCATCTCAGGCTGCAATTTAAAGGAGTTTAGGAAAAATTAGTCTAGATCCCGCTTGTGCACATACATGCAGCACAGCTTTCAGTCTCATTGCTACATGTGTGCTTCAGTCTGTTCTTGACTGTCAGAGCGCTAACATTTCTATATAAACTGATTCATTAAGACTATCAGAATGTAATTATCTCTTCTGTGCAGAATGAGTGGAGGTTTTCCCCCACTAATGGCATAGCAAGAGAGAGAGAAAAGGGAGCAGAAGAGTTCTTCTTTTATTTTTGGAATTACTATTTTACTTAGGAAGCTGTAAGTCTAGCATTGCTCTAAACACACTGGAAAGCCAAATAACAGCCAAACCATAAGCCTTAATGCCTGAACCCAGGCCTGAATGAACCAGGTAGTTTTCATATTTTTCTAAGTTTTTGGGGATCAAACTAAAGCTAGGGAATTATTTCCCACAAAAACACCTGCAGAAGATGGGGAGACTAGGAGTCAGCAGGAGAACAGGCTTACATGATTTAAGTCTTATGGGGAAAAAAACCCATTGCATTAACTTTGAAACTGCCTAATATTACAGATATTAATTTATTATAAAATTCTCTTACTTGAAGTGACACTCATTGACACATGATATTTTGTCAAATTTTCTATTGTGTATAAAATTGTAATATATTGTAATATAAACTGTAGCTGTTATTCCTTTAAACACCAATTTAATCAAGAGGTTTTAACAAATGAAACTATAGTCTAATTTCTTTTTTGCCAGTATTTTATATTAGGGATTTTTCAATTTTACTATCACTTTTTTTTCATACTGAAATAGCAAATTATCACCATAAAAATCCTTGTGGTCCTGAATCCATTCAGTTAGTTTCAAAAATGCTTAATGCTTCCTGTGCATTGTCACTTTAAGCATAGAACATAATTTGAGTTTAAATGCAGTGAAAGTCAAGAGCACAACTGTCACCATAAACACATGGGTCAAGCAGCAGGGTTACTACAGGGTTGCATTCCACTTGCATCTCCTAGTACCTGTAGAAAGACGTTTCTAACCAAACATCCCTGGTGAGCTCCAAGAAAGACCTGTTAGTGAGAGAATTAAGCAATATTAAGCCAAACTACAGCAAACGCTGGCATATAATTAACATAACATTGTCAAAGATATCTCATAGTTTAATTTTAGTGGTGAAAATATGGTATCTCAGATACCATGATATGGGTGTTTGTTCACAGCCACTGTACCTGTCAAGTATTATTATACTGATGCTGCCGTGTTCCCTGAACTGTTTTTATTTCTTAACAAGAAGAGAATTTTCTCCGATGTGCCATCTGTAAGGTACAGTTTACCAAAGGAAAACTTTATCTCAATTTTTTTAATAATTTTCTGTCAATTCCAATAAAATCTGATATATTTTTATAATACTTACAAAATAATAGCAAATGTGACTCACCACATGTGCCACTATTTCATTTGATATTCCTCTTCTCCCACTGACTTTTCTTTCCAGCACAAAATGTAATTTAAATGTCAACTTGGACTAAAAAAGTTACATTCCTGTGGAGATTGCTGGGATTTCATACAATCTCAAATATTTCAACTGCTTTCCACTCCTTTACCTAATTTCTTCTATTTTAGTATCTCATTTGGCAGGTTCTAAAAATAAAAAATGGTAGAAGAGATAAAGTAATGCACAGTTTGTTTACACATGTGACAGGAGAAAATATCCTTTCATGCTTAGAAAAGAATGGTCCCAATCCATCATATGGTCCAAAGTTCATATACCAGTGCACACTGAAAGATTACGATGTTTTTAGCAAGGCCACTGCTAGCTGCATAAAATGAGGATATAAACCAAGGGGGAAAGTTGTAGGGATAATGAAAAGATAAAGGATATTTATCTTATAGTTAGCACCCACTTGCCAGTCAAGTGCATAGGCAGCACAGAGGATGTCCATGGCACAGGAGATGCAGGTCTGCTTTGTTCTGTCAGGAGACCTTATGCTTTGGAAATTCATTAAAGACTGTGAGGATATTTAGAGTCTTATATTTTGGATTTAGGCCTCACTGAGACTTTCAAGTTCTGCTAGGAAAGCTGTCATACATACACAGAGATGTTTGCACTCTGCACGAACTTGTCTTTCATTAGGGTAGAACCACAGAAATTGGGCAGGGGTCCCACCAGCACCACAGTGCTCAGCTCAGGCTCTCCCTCCTGGGTCACAGCACAGGACACGTTTTCAGCTCAATCTCACTGTCCTAGTCAGGAAACAACAATGGAAACCAACTACCCTACCTTAATGCTAGAGTTCAAAAATCCTTTCTCTCACTGCTAAATTTGTTCACATCTTTTTCACTTCCATAAAAAAACTCTTCATAAAGCCAGATATTTCATTAATTTTCTTGCTTAAAGATTTATTTTTTTTCCTCTGCACTTCTAGAAGATTTCTGAATGCCATTGTCCATTCCCTGCAATGTTGCACATCAGGCATGGGTAACCTGGGGAAAACAGCTTTGCCTGCTGACATCAGTTAGGTGTCAGAAAGTTCAGTATTGTGAAAAGTAAGCCCCGAAATTTATCTCTAATCTTGATGTCTTAATTCCTTAAATACAACACTACTAGCACTCAACAGTTTCTGAGGACACACCACAGACTGAGACAACCAGTTCCTACATTATTAGCATCATAGAAATAATTTGGGCTGTACACTGAGGATTCACTCCTCCCCGAATTCAAAAGAATGAAATTTTCTTAGACTAAATGAAAATTAGAGGTGCAATATCTCAAAGACATCAAAAGCACCACAAAATGTAGGAAACAGCCTAGGGTTCAAAAGGAATTCAAAACTCACCTGGAATTGCCATGGGAAACAGCTGTTGGAAAAGCCATCTAGAAAAATGCCTTCAGCGGAAGAGTCTGAAGCTAACTTGCCTGGGCCCTTCATCCCTTCTGAATACAGAATTTTGTTATGGGCACAAAAAAAACAGCTGTGCCACAGATTTCCAGGGTCTTGGTGCAATAGACAAGACCTACTATCAAGAGATGTGCAATGTGAAATTTTTAGATTTATTTTCTAATGAAAATATTGAAAATATGAGCTAGAGTCAAGTTCTACTGACTCTCACTGACTTCAGGGGCCATTTGCACAACTAAAAACTCACTCTTCCTTGCTTTCTCTGGAAATCTCTGCATCATCCACTGCTGTCACAGCTTCTGCAGAAAACAGGCTTGTTTTCTTGTTAGCTTGTTAGCTCCCCAGTTTTGATGAATTCCTGTAGCCAAACTCATCCTTTGCAGTCAGTGAGGAATGATCCTGCAGGAAAACAGTTTTTAGGCTACATTTTATTACCAAGTATCTGACTCTAGATTTAGCGTGTCTTGGTTGTGCCTTAGCTCAAGAGCCCTAAAAGAGGCTCCATCACCGTGTTAAGACTCTGGATCCTAATCAGACTTGCACAAGCATTTAAGTTTGTGCATTTTTCTGAAGCTTTCAAAAGAGAGTGCTTACGAAGTGAGCAGCATGTATGCTGATAAAGCTCATCTTCCCTTTTCCAACACACCCATGAAACTTCATGTTCTACCTTAACACGCTTTTGTCCCAAGTCACCACTACTAGAAATGATACAAAGTTTTGTCTCAAGGAATAAAGGTATAAGATACAAAATAAGAGATAATTAGCACAACTCCAGCTCCAGTAAGTGGATTTCATTTAGCGGTTAAAATAAATAAATAAATAGATAAATAAATAAATAAGGCAAAACCTCGCTATCTGCTGCACAGCATGCCCATGGGGTAGAGTAGGTCCAACTCACCAATGCACTGCTCTCAGGTTAGCATCTCTGCTGCTTATATAAACAGCAAAATCAGATAACCAGCAATAAATCAAACCCAATAGGTAACTATTAGGCACAGATTCCATGTGCCATCACAGGCTGCTCAAAATTAATGGTGGAAGTGGAAAGATCTCCTGCAGCCCCCTGTATCTTCCAGGGGTTCATCAGCTTGTTCTGCTCCACAGAGAGATGAAGAGCAACTTGTACTCCCTCACAGAGGTGTTGGAGGCCATAATCAATTACCATTGGTAGAACTCATCGAAATTGTCAGAGAAAGGCACTAGAGAATGCTGTTATAAATTATCACACTTGAAAACATTCAAACTCTTCAGCCTTCCACTGCCTGCCTTCACACAAACTTGAAGCATTTCCTTTTCTCCTCCTGAAATAAAATTTGCCCTCTTGACATGCACAAACCATTAGAGAGGCTGTATTTACAAGCACCTAACAGTATTTTCTCAAGTTTATTTTGACATTGACTTTTAATCAACATGATGATGATTGAAAAAGCTAGTCCAATGTTTCACTGAAAAGGAATATTAAAAGTACATTGATTGTGTCTACAAAGATATGCAATTAAAAAGTATGAGTCAAGTGCTGTTATTTAACACTTGACTTTACTTATTTTGAACTCATGTGGCCCCGTTGTGTACATGGTTAAATGTGCAATGCTGTGTGTTTCAAGTAAATCGGCTGTAAGCAATTTTATATTTTAATGAAAATAATTACAGTTTGAGTAATATGAAGTGTATCTGAAGTATAACCCCTGATGCTACTTCCCCAGAATTGGCTGTGATATAAATTATCATGATTTATTATGGTTACTCTGTGCTTTATGTGTTTATAGGGGATCCTGGCTAGCAATGATGATTCTTAACTAACAAAGGATTGCATTTCAAAAGCAATTTTTTCTTGGATCTCATCTGTAATTCTTCCACAAAAGTGATATGATTTAACTGTGCTGCAGTATGTGATATTGCAAAGATGGCATTATTGTGCTGTCATTTTGACAGCTTACTTTAATTTACACCATTTAATGGATGAATACATTTTTTTTAAGTCTGGTGTTATTCTTTCTTAATATACCATATGCCATCGATCCCACATGCACTTCTTTGCATAAGCACACCAAATTACATAGTGGTACAAAGCAACCTATGTGTCATATACAACCTATCTTTTGAGTGACACTTCAGAAGCTGAAGTCCTGTCTGTTCTTCAAGGATAGTGTGGATCCTACGACATTTCTGAGCCCCGAGCTGAAATATGTTACAGAACACATTATGTACCAATTGGCATCTGTCCACTTCAGAGATGGGCAGTGTATTTTTCAGCCACACTGTACAAAAAGACATTTATGAAAGTCATTTGCCTTGCTAGAAGCAGCACTATAGAAAGTGTAAAGATTATTATAATTACATTACTGCAAAAGCTAATATCTGCAGCAGCTGGTTTCAATTGCAACCACTATTTTAAACTATTTTGTCAAACAAAATCTCTTTCAGTTCCTAACAAGTTTTGCCAGCTAACGGTAACTCCTCATTAGTACATGCAAAGATTGGACAATCATCCCTTTTATGTTCTTTCAGGAAGAGCAGCCTGATCATTCCTTGTTGGGGGAATTATGAGGTCACCTTCTAAGGGAACAGAGAATACACCAGTCTGACCCAGGCCTGAGCCCACGCCTCTCATAACTGTACACCTCAGCTGAGCAAACCTCAGCTCAACAGAGATTCAACACCCAAACTCTTCTGAAGACAAATGCTTAGGTTACTGCTCAGAAGTTTTGCAGCTACATAGGATGCCACTAAACTCCTCATTCTCAGGTTTATCCCAGGTTCATATGACATGAAAACATTCTACACAGTTTCAGTATCACACCTGGCTAGTACCTGCCTTGCTTAAGCCAGTCCACAGAAACCTCTGGCAACATGCTCAGCAGATCCTGCATTTGTGGCACAGGAGTAAGGCCTGAAGGCTTCAAGGAAATCTGCTGTGGGATATTATCTCCCTAGGGGAAAATTTTGTGGTGCTTTTGGGAAACATTCCAATTTCAGAAAATGATTTCATGACAGAGTGGAAAGCAAGCTGATCATACCATGAGAACTTAGCTTTAATTTGTAGGCTTTTGTCCACTTTCCAAGGACACCTAAGAGTTAAAAAATTTAAAACTATAACAAAGCAAACAAACAAAAAAATATATTCTAGTCGTTCTATTTTCCTGTTACAAATATTATTTTTGGACAGAAATGCTGCAAACAAAAATGCAGTAAAAGCTAAAGACTTTAAGCAGGAGGTATCAAAGTTTGGAAAGGATTTTGTTGATTTGAACTGAAGAAATACAGCATACCTTTATACTTACTTAGCTCTTTGATGTTATACATGATACCCAGTATGGCATTACAACCAATTGTACATGTCATAAAAATACGGAGATTCAATGTAGAGTAAGCCTGCAGTGAATTAATACTTCTGCCAAGGTGTATCCTGGGTTGTATTAAGCCATCCTTATTTCAAATTCCAGTTCACGCATTCTTTACAACTCACATGACCGAGAACATGCAAACATTCCAGCAAGAACAGGAAAGAGTTTATCTAAAATTCCATCACATTTGTGAATGAGAAAATACATGAGATGTTTAGAAAATTATGTGCTTATTCATAAATGTTAATTACTGTGGAAAAATTAAAATATTTTGGTTTTTATGTTAACTTAAAGCAGTAGCTAGGATTTAATCTGTGAGTCACCTAAAAAACTGTTAGTTTTGTATGACCAGAAATAAGGTATTTGCACATAACCACAAAACAGATAGCGAGAACTGACACATACTTCCAGCACCTACTGAAAATTATCAGGATTTTAAATTATCTTCAGATGCATATTAAGAAAGCTGCAGAATAGTGAACAGCAGATCAAAAAACTGTCACAAATGTGATTTTTATTTTTTTTTTAATCACGTTAGTTTGAGTGGTCACTTCAGGTAGAAAAATATTAGAGCTAAAGAATAAAGAAGAAAGCAGTGAATACTTATGTGTTAGGAAAGCTCCTTCCATCTCCAGTGACAGCTTCTTGATCCACATGATGTTGGATAACCCTCTGCTGTGTCAAGCAATGGGTCACCTTACCTGTTGCCTGCAAAGCAGACTTTTGTTATGTGTGTGGAAAGGACACTTGCCTATGTCTGGGACAGACCTCCTCCCATCCTACTTAACGTATGGAAATAAAAACAAAACAAAACCAACCAACCAACCAAAAAGCACCACCACAAAACCAAAAACAACAGAACAAAGGGAAAGTTTACAGAAAATTGAAGGCAAAGCCCAAAATATTTCCCAGACCAGCCTGGACAAGGTAAATTTCTAGGCACTTCCATCTCTCTTTCAGGGTGAGAATAGATCTCTGGAAAAATGCAGGAGGTTAGGGGGCTCTGATGGAAAGGAATGTGTTTCTGGGCACTGAGAAAAGCACTGAAGCAGGCTGGTGTTGCATCATACTCATTTCTGATGGATTTAGTTGGTCAGCCCTCTTCTTCCTTCCATACAGTACAAGCACACTGATCTATAACACACACATATGGACACCAGCATATAGGCAGCAAATGCCAGATCAGATAGAGTAAGAATAAATTTAAGAGGTTACAAATGTTTTTTTCATAATAGTACCTACTTAATATTGTCATTAATTACAAGGCCACAGATATAATTTGAATGATTTTCTCCTCATGTATGCGATAACATAATGAAGGACAATAATTTCAATTCAACTTATCAAAGGCTTTGCTGTATGTCTTCAGAAGGTAATTAAAAAGGTAAAACAACTTTCATTTTGAATCTCTCAGGATAACTATTGTTATAATGACAATTAGTCAACAAGGTTCATTCCTGCCATTAGGTCATAAAAAGATGAAAGTTTTTCAGTGAGGAGGAGGAGAATAGAAGGGGCAGCCAGCAGGACTGTGATGTTGTTGGTACTCCCCATCACATCAAGAGGGAGACCAAAGTCTTCTGAAATCAGTACTGTATCACCTTTACAGCTGTGTCCAGCCCCCCTTTTCATGCTTTTAAACACAAGTCCAGCATTATATACATGCAACAAGACTGACACAGAAGCATTTTGTTCAAAGAGATTATGAGATTTGCTGAATCAGATAATGCTACAGTCCTGTCTGATGTGGTACATGAGGAAAGAGATACTTCCTTAAAAACATCCAAAATTTCTCTTTATTCCACCCACATATGCAGTCATTACTTAGCCATCCTGAAAGACAAAACTTATGTACTGCTTTCACATACTGCAGAACATCTCTGCCCCTCACATCGCTGAGGGAAGCCTGCAGAGGAACAACGCTGTCAGCCGTTTGTTCAGCCACTGTGAGGCTGCCAAATGCACAGAGCCGGATTTCCCCAAGGCCTTCCTTCCCTTTTCAGGACAGAACTAAGCTCACTGAATGTGTTTTGGGTGTTCATCTCAGTAGAAAACCTGGCCACAAGATTTAGAATCAAAGGCATTGAATTTCAAACCCTGCTGAAAATTTGGCATTTGCAGAGAAGTCGGAGTACTTATGGTCAGAATATGGCCATAATCACTAAAATATACAGTTGCTGCTCATAACCAGCAGTACTTGCTCACACAAACAGTTTCATTAACTTCAGTCACAGGAAACAGTAATTTTGTCTGACACTGGAAAGGACTTCTAAGGCCTGGAAGACAACAATAGCATAAATACTATAAAGACAGTTATCTTTGCCCAGTCGTTAAGACTGTATGACTACAATTTCAGTGGAAACAAACCAGAATCAGTGTTAATTTTACAAATATTTCTGCATCACCTCACCAGTGTGTGGAAGCAAGAAGTGGGCTTCATTTTGTCCTTGGAAAACATAAAGAAGCACAGGAATAGTAGAGAGAAAGATGGAGATCTCAGAGTACAGTAACATAGTTGCAAAGCATGAAACAGAGACACAGTACCTGAGATATGAAATAAAGAAAAATTATGAGTTTTCATTTTGTTCAATCTCAAAACACAGTCACACAGTTGAGATTCTCAACATTTGAGTTTTAAAAAGACTGCTCTGGGATAGTCGCTCATTAAGGGATTGGATCTACAATGCATCAGCAAATGGACTAGTGTCCATCACCAGCTGGATGATAGACATACTTCAAGTCAAACGTACGCTCCAGTATTTGCTTTTAACGTTCTTTTGAACATAGACTCAGGGTCCTGGGTTAGAACAGACATACAGTCTTACAATATTTTCTTAAAGTGATGCCCAGTCTTGGAAATAGAGCTTAGCGTCTTGGATTCTTCTCATAAAGTGAAAAGGGCCATGTGTCTTGTAAAGACTAGCCCCAAGGGAACTGAGGTAAAGTATTTTTGTAGCCTTAACACAAATTTTCCTTGTGTTTATGGTTTCATTATTTTGGTGGGTATGTTATTTCAGTGTGTTTTTCTGCTACTTATTTTCTATCTTTTTTACTGCTCTTTTTTTTCCTGTCTTCTTTAAATAAGTAAAATGGACTGAACAGATGATGCAGAAGTCTTTATAGCAGAGCTACTGGTTTTCATTTCTGTTTTCTGAACATTGACTAGTCAGTCACTTAATAGGCTCAAAGAATATTTTTGTAACCTTATAATATTAAAGTTACTGTTAGTGTCTGGTTAGCGAAAAAGCTCCCCATATGAACAGAAGTGAAAATTTCTAGGCATATATCTTCTGTTAAACATAGCTAAAGAGTTAAGACAAAATGAATTAAAATAATACACCCAATAACAGAAAAATTGTTTCTGATTATCAGGAAAATCCAAGATCACGATGCAGTTACTCTACAATTGCAAAATCTGGTCTTTGGTAATATCTGGCAGGATAGAAGTGAAAAAAAACAGTGAAAGCACTAAAAACTAACACTTAGCTCTTTTAAGGCAAATTTATCCTAAGTACTGGTCTCCATTTCTATGGAGCTTGTCCCTACACTGCAAGAGACCTATCTCTGTAGCAGCCTATTGAAATTGGTAGGACAAATATTGTCTAGCATGTCTGTCAAGCCTGAGCAAGCTTAATGGCACTGAATTTCCACATAAGTACCATTTTTGCTTGATGCCACAGGTAGGTGAATTGGTACAGCTTCCACCAAAATGCACAAAGACAGCAGTTATTAATCAAGCATAGCTAAACTGATGTATTTTCTATTCTGATAACTCATCCAACTTTCCAGCACATTAATTTACTTTACCCAATATCAACTCACCTGCCATATCTGCTTTACTGGTAGCTCAGTTGCCTAATTAGCAGCAACATGCATATTAACTGAGCCTGTAAGTTCTGTGTGCAGTCTATGGTTAGGGACTCCAGCGATCACCAAGCTGTTGGTCAAGTACTGATAAAGAAGTAATGCTTGAATAAATTCTACAAGCCATCACTTTAAGGCAAAATAAGTTCATGGTAGGGATGACTGGGTAAAATTAAGGAAGCCTGTAAGTTTTCTCAAACCTCAAGCAAAACTTCGAGCCAAATCTTTTACAAGATGTGAAGTTGGTTTGGATTTTGGTTTTTTGGGGTTTTTTTGGGGGGGAGAGAGGTTTGTTTGTTGTTTTGTTGGTTTTTCTTTTTGTTTTTAAATTTGTCATTAAACAAATTAATTTGACAAATTAATACAAAATATTTGACAAAATAATAAATTAGACAAATTAATTTGTCACAGAACCCTTTTGTTCTGTGACAGAAAAACAGAAATACCAAAATATCAAGACAAAAGGCTATTTATGACATGAGAAAATCCAGAAAGGAAAGGAGACTTCATGGGAAAGCCTGTTTTCACAACAGTTTTACATAGCTTTCAAAGTGTGTGTGCGTACACAGGAGCAGAAAGTGGTACATCGAGATAACAAAACAAAATGTACCGTAACATGATGAGTTACTTTGCTTACCAAGTCAAAATAGCCAGAGTGATGCATTAAAACCTGGCAGAGTCCTTGTGTTCATGTCCCATGGTGCATAGACTACATCTTCAATGGGAACTTGTTAACATCAAGTTGTCCAGTGCTCAGCAGGAGCTCAGCAGAGCCACAGCTTTGCACAGAGCAAAGCACCACAGAGGTCTCCTCTTTCAGCTGGATGTATCTCAAAAGCTCTCTTGAGCTCATTCAAATATTTTAAAAGTACATTGGAGAAGTATACGTACATACGCATAGGAAAAGTTTCAATGCAACAGGCAGAAGTATGCTCAAAGGAGAGCAGATATGGAAATTGCTGTAGTTAAATTTTACTGCTTCAAACAAAAAAAGAAGTACAACAAAACCAAGTAAATGCAATAGATTTAATACGCAGAACAGTTTGGTAGGAAATGCAACATATGACTGACTCCATTGAAAGGAGTCCAGCATAAGGACTGCTGCTTTACTGGATTATTTTAAGTGGCAACTGATGTGCCGCCTTCTCTCATAACTGCTGCAACATGATTGTAATTGCCATGGACAAGATTGGACTCAGCATGGACCAAAAAAAAAAGGTACCCAATGCATATCAAAGAAATTAGTTAAGAATGTAAAGTCTAACACTGATAATTCCTTTGTAGTTTAATTTTTTCCTTTTGTTTCCTGCTAGTTTTGGAGTTTCAGAGAACACTTGAGTTTAAAATTCTCCTCTTACACACAGGACTATACGTTGTACTTGACCTATCTCATGTTATTTCTGCTGAAATACCTCAGTCTTCACTAAATAACCTAATTCTGCTTTCAGGCCCTTTTGAGTAGACGGTCCTTGATGATTGAGATCTGATTAGTGGAAAATTAGGGAGGATATATAAAATGACATTGCATAGTGACAAAATTGAAATAGCAACCAAAGGTTGCTCCCTGCAAATGCTTTGTACTGCAGTTATAAGACGTCCATCCTATGGAGACCAGCCCTGTGAGTCAGCTCAAAGTTGCAGCAGGAGAGCTCAGCACCAGCTATAAATGAGTTTGTATAGGTGGCCAGGCTCTGGTCACTAAACTGGATAGATGTTATCACCCCTTCCATTACCAAGAGCTCTTCTGAGCATGTTTTTCTTACCTGGTGTAGGCAGCTGTTGAGATCTGGCCATGTGGGACAGCAGCCTCTTAAAAGTGGATATTGGTGTCCTTTATACGCACTCATTTTATCATTTTTTCCTAGAAAAGCATGCATGTGGGAAGCTGCCCCTCATCATGCTCTAGCAATCTAGCAAGGGTTAAAATATTGATCTTTACCTAGAATATAACATAGCTTTACATGTTTCATCAAGTGTGTGGTTCTCACTTCAGTTCCAGAGCTCTTCTCTGAGAATTAAAAACAGAAAAAAAACCCCAACCTTAAAACACTTGAGATCACTAACATGTAGACTATATTTAAGTAAAGCAAAATAACAGAGAAAATGTTTTCTATTTTTAGCATGATAGAAAATTAAACGTGAAAGTTTAAGCAAATTGTACCATTCTCTTTGCAGCAAGGACTTTATTATTTCACTATTTCATTTCACCTTGTGTCATTAAAATATAGGACACAAGTAGTAAAACACAAAGTAAATATGCACATATCTTTACACCATGTAGTGTAGCTATAAATCTTACTCTTTGATAACAGCTGTACTATAGCAATTGTTTGAGTAGTGCAGCTGCCACAACAATATCAAATTTTATAGTTAAAAAGCAGTCAAAACTTTAATGGTACAGTGGAGGTAGAATATATATTGTGCTATAAATAAACATTATCTAATAAAGAAATGAAACATTTTTATTTTTTCTTGACATATCATTCTATATCATATATCTTTACTCCTGCAAGCTGCTATAATAGCAGCCATTATACTTCAGCATGTATTACAACAAAGTCTGTAGTTATACTAATTACACTGGATTTAAATGAGGAATGGAAGAACTTCAGACAATGTAGCCTTGCAAGCAAGGCCTTCATTTTATTAAATCAGTATCTTAAAACATTATCGGATTTAACAAGTGCTGGCAGAGGTTCTGAAGCAGTTGGGAATGCAGTGAGAAATGAGTGGGTTTTCCCCTTAGACGATGACTTCTGCTGCATTTGTCTGACATGGTGTAATTGATCTGGTGAGCAAGAGTCCATGAGAACTGATGTACTTGGTACAGACAAATAGTCGCTGCCACATTACTCAAAACTATGAAAAACCTCCAAAATGGTACAGTAACACACATCAGTGGAGGCATGCTCATGTCCCTAGCAAGGTAATACATGCTTTAAATGGTCACTATGAATTGAGTTTGGGTTTTGGGATTACTGGTGTGCTTACTTTGAGCCCAGGGATGCAGCGAGAGCATTGGTGGCACTTATGGAGATGGTCACCTTCCTACTGCGTAAAAGGTGAATGAGGGAGTAGAAGAGACCTTTAGCAAACATGCTAGAAACACCTAATCTTGAAGAGGCCACAGAACATGCCTCATGCTACGTAAGGAAGAGCCATAAAACAGTGTCTAACATGCACATTCAGATGCATGTTTCTACAAGCATTTTCACTTGAATGCAGACTGAACTTCCAACAGATACATCACAGTTCCTTCTACTCACCACATCAGAAGCCAGTGCAAAGAGCTACCTGGAAACCCCAAACTGGGTGCCCTTTGAAAGGCACTAAAATTCAGGTACACATCGAGGGCAGACCCAATAGAGTCTGACCACTAATAGAGTGTCTGTCCATGGGACCATACTAGTCTCAGTCCAAGGCTAACTCTAAAACATAAACATGGTAGATTTGAGGTCCTCAACAGCAGCTCTTCTCCCCTTCAGATCCATCTTTACTGCTCCACTGCTCACTAACATAGATGTAGCCTCAGACCACTAAATAAAAGACCAAACCCCCCACCTACAGTATGTCACAAGATTAGAAAGACAGATAGAAGAAATACCAGGAGGGAACAAATATCCTGGGTTCCAGCAACACTAGGGAATTTGGCAAGTAAAACTCAAACTCCATTCTCTTAAAAATCCTCCTTGGAAAGCTGTGCTTCCCCTCTTCACATCAGAAATATTATGCTAGAAGCATCTTTGCCAGAAGGGAGATTACCATCTTGCCTGGAGATTGCCTCCTGTTCAGTGTGGCTTTCTCTAAAGGTGACACATGGACGCACTGGTGGGAACTGCAGCGACACAGGGGAGCTGATCCTTTGGAGGTCAAATCCCTGACAAACAGCTTACTGCAGTTAAACTTTTTGTGTGCCCACCATCAGAGATCCTCAGGGTGCTTTCGCTTGCTGTCAACAGTGCATTTATCTGAAAAACCCCAGGAGATGCTATAAAATAAGCCCAACAGCTGTTAGCAGAAGATGACAAATCCTAGATACTTTTTTCTTACATTGCAACTGTCCTGGATGCAGCTACACCTATACAATTTACTCCATGTTTACAAACAAATTGATACAGAAAAATATGAAATCCTGGCATTTAGAGAAGCTCTGGAAATTACTCACTCCCCTGGAATTCATGACAAATTAAGACTATGCTTCGACTCCTAATAAATGTAGCTAGAGCAGAGTTTCATAAACATTCCTGAGATTTCTTCTGTAACAGCTTTATTTTGGCTCCCCACTTTTCCTGCTTAAACAAATGGAAAGGTTGGCTGATATTGTCAAAATACAGCACTTCTCATGAACTGGGAGTCATTTATTAATGTAATTTATTGAGCCTGCATTGTAAAACATAAAATCATATTTCTACGGGGTTGGGTGGGGAAAGGGGAGGATGGGACCTCATTACACTAAACTAAGATTATTTTCCTTTAAAAGACAAATTATTGAGATTGTGGATTCTGTAAATGTGCTTCCAGAACTCGCCTTTCAGAAGCCAATAGGGTAAGTTTTAATGAACTGTGCAATGTTGGGTAAGAACAGAACAGAACAAATGTTTGCACAAACATCAGGTAGACTTTTGTTTATACAAAAACCCCACAGTAGATAATAACTAATACCTTTCTCATGGCTTAAAATAACCTTCCCACTAAAAATAGAAACAGGCTTTTTCCCAGTAGTGAACATGCTTAAAATCTAATTAATACACAGGTGATTGCAAACCCACCAAACTGCTCAAGCAGGGTCGGACCTGTCACCCAGCATCACCTCTTTCATGACAGTCTTAATCTCCTCCTTTGTCGTTATATTGCTGTTTTTGCTCTAAAGGTTTCTGCACTAAAAAAGTGAGAAGGTGAAGCCATAGTTCAATTCAATTTATTTTTATATTGCCTCATACAAAGTCTTTCAAAACGCTTTATAGTGAGAGATAAAATAATCATATAACACTTGCCAGAATTCAGCATGGTGACTCACACACAGGGTAAAAGCTACATACCAGGAAAGTAAAATTTAGAAAATTTAGAAACACAGGGAGTGATAATAAATATGCATTGGTTCCACACTGTATAGTAATGAGAAGAGGGAAGAAGATCCCTGTTATGACGCAATGATAGCCCTTCCTTTGGTCCCTCCTAGCTCTGCAGAGACACACAGAAGCATGTGCACGGAGGAGGGTAAGCAGGGCTGCCGGAAGAGGTAAGCATCACCCAACTGAGCCCACTATAACCGTGATGGGTGTAGAAACATGAGGCAGTTTTCCCCCCATATGTAAAGCACAATTTCCATTCAGGAAATGGGATAACTTCAGCCTGTCTTGAGAAAGTAATGGAAAAATGTACCAAATGACTAATGTTCATCATATAAGAAACACAATACAGGAATGAGCCCCACAACTAGGGAGGGAAACGTTTCTGAAAAAGAAGGGCCTATAATAGGCAGCAAAGACAAAAATGTTTATGACAACACCCTTATTGTATAAATACAATAAATAAATAAATACAACAAATTTATAAATTACATTTAAACCTTGTCCAAAACATGACTGTATGTTAATTATTAACAGGTACAGAATAGTTGCCTCTTGGGCTCCTAAAGTAATTCTATCTATATCTAAACAAAACCTGACTATCAGAACACTCACCCAGTTTATTCCAGTATAACCTCAAGCAGCACAGGAGAAAGATGCTTCTCAAAACACTCCCATCGTAAAACAAGGGGTGTTTCAAATTGTGATACAGTCTTCAAATGTTGTTCTAAAAGTTTACTACATGTCTGAGGCCCATCGCTTCCACAGTCCACACACACAGAAGCATGGTAAAAGAACATTTAAGAAAATATTTGGGCAACAGCTAGTATTTCTTCCTACCTATCGTCATGCCCATGCTGCTCAATCCAAGTCACATCTTAATAATGCACAGTAAGAAAATACAATATATAGTAACTCATTTTCTGACCTTTTAATATTTCTGTCATTGATTGTTAGAAGTGAGGACTGTTCTCTATCCTAAGGTGATGGATTATTTAATTAACTATTGACCTTTTCAGTATCACATGTTGACAATGAATGCACTCCTATGTTAGCTGCCTCCTCTGGATACTGTTCAGTTCTCCCATTGCGTGTTGATTTGTCTCACATTCTGGGTTTAGACCTAACATTTTTATTATGTTCATCTAAAAACAAGTCAAAATCTTGTATTTAGTGAGGGGTACTTTTATGATTTAATGCTTTGAGTTTTCTTTTGAACGCCAGCTGTATTTATAGCAGAACTTTTATGAATATTAACAGCATTAAGTCTTTCGTAGATAAAATAATTTCTTCTACTTACCTATTACTTAGGTTTCTGGCATGCTTTCAGGAAACTTCTGCATCAGGAGGCAAAAAAGCCAGCACAGAAAGGAAAATTGCTCATCAACTGTGCACATGGGTCAAAAGACATCCCAAACTGAAAGCTGTAAGAATCATTTGATATTATTCTTTGCCTTTGGGTCCAGTAAAGACTCCAGCCAGGAACATGACATTTATACTGAGCACCTTTATTAAAAAAAAATAAAAACAACACACGTGAGCAAACTGACTGAAGACTTTTCCTCCCCAAAAAGTGAGAAGAAAAAAATCGAGATCTTCCCCTAGACACCCAGGACACCAGTGTTGCATTCGCAGCAATTACACATTCAGCTAAAATCTTTTTATAAGCAAACAAGGTATTTTCCTCCACAAGCATGTTGTTGGAACTGAATGTTGAACAAATGATCCATGCTTCCAGGCTGTCAGAGAGATTTACATGTGACTACACAGCCGTTTGGGTATTCTACTGTGATTTCTCACCAGGGCTGAATGAGCTGATTAATCTAACATATTCCTGGTAGAAACTGTCTAGTGTTTCTCCAGGAAAATAAGTTTGCAGTCTAGCACACCTTCACAATAAATATTCTCTTCTAATTTCATCTGTTCATTTAGAAAACATTTTTTTTGCCAAATCCAGTACCAGATAGAAGTTTTGGGGCTTTTTATGTGCTAAACAGTCATTATCACTTTTTCAAAGTGTTCCATTTCCTAATTATTTTGGTAACTATATAGCCACACAGTCATTTCATAGGAATAAAGTCCATAAAGTATCCCTGCACCAGCAGAGAACAACAATTAACAAATTTCCAGAAGGGCTGTTTACAAAAATCACCCTGTTCCCCTCTTTTTTTTTTTTTTTTTTTAAATGTGAAATTACAAGCAGCATACACAGCAGTAAATATTCCTCCCACTGATGTATTTGGTAAGTGGTTTTAATCAGAAGCTTTCCTTCTGCATCAATCAGCTTTCCCCATAACCTAAAAGAGACCCCTACATATGTCATCGATATACCCAGATAGTGGAGTTATAAGTCTGATTTTATTGTGATGTTAATGCAATATTATGATGGATATCTATTAGTGGGGAGAGTAGAGTACAGACAGACTCCAGAGCATTTGACAGCAGCTGCTCTTTCTGTGTCAGTGTCAATCCACGCCGGAATCATGGGGAATGAGTGAATGTGACAGGAGAGGACCGCACCAATTATGGATGAAGGGATGCTATCTACTCCCACTGGTTGATGTGATTTATTCGACGGTCCTTCTGCATTTATAGAACAGCAGATTGTAGCTGCTTATGAAGTGACAAATAGTGCTCAATGACATTGACTGACTTGTCTGATCAATTTAGCTTGTCTAAAAAGTAGCTGTGAACTGCTGTCCTTGTTGAATGACATACGAACAGTCCTAGTTCAACTTCACCAATGTGAAATCTCAAATACCATTAGAAAACTAAAGATTACTTTCTTTAAACAAATAGCACTACAGTCCTGTACAACGAATGAAAAATAGTAACCTTTCCTATAGCTTTGCTTTGAAATGTGTCTCACTTAAAGAATCTTTTGTCTTTAAGACCCTGTCAGTGGAACATTTTTATACCTTTATAAGTTCTTGAATATTTGATATATTTTGGTGGAGAAGCAATGTATCTGACAAGAGGCGAAACAAGCAGAGTTTTCTTGTAAGAAATAGCAAAACAACTTTTCATGTTTTCTAGTAAAGTTGCCAGCTGTCCTGATTTTATTGAGCCTTGAGTCTTTAGATTAATTATTAAATGGTGATGATGTAATTCAGCTTTCATATTAAAATCAAAAAGAAAAAGAAGAAAGCGAATTCCTGGTCTTGTGGTCAGAGAGCAACTTGAAGATGTGATTTCAATGAACCCAATTCAGTCAAAATCCAAAAGAAATTGGAAAACAGCTTACAGATGCTGAGGGGTTTGGGGTTTTTTTAGAGGTTTTGGAGGAGTAATCTTGTTACTATAGGAGCTTGATGGGACTGTTATCCACACTTAGGGTTGACAGCACAGGAGCTTCTTGGAAGTCTGGGTCATTTTGATAGAGCTGTTGTATTAATAACCTAACATTGAAAACTCAGACTTTCAGAGGCTTGTAGCCCTTCTGGTAGAAGGAGTTGTTAAATGTGAAGAAGTGGCAGAGCCAGGCTATTGAGTGCTATATAATTCTCACTGCTTTTAGAGCCTCAACACAGCTCATTCTAATAATGCGGAATTACACAATAAGGTGTAACTCGTAGCAGAGACTGCACAATATGGTCTTTAAACAAACATTGAATTAAAAACCACTGAGAAACTGTTAGTAAATTGTATTTTATCTAGCATTAGATTAGTATTTTTATAAAGTCATGTCACACCTTGTAAATAATACTTATAATATTTCTTACATGAAGCAGGCACAGGAGTTGCCTGCAGATGGTAATTACATGTATAAATATATACAAACTCATGAGTGGGTCTATACACACATATCAATATATATATGGTCATACCTATGTATAAATCAATGTCTGCATGTGGGGGGTGCACCATTCATTATATATTACAATATTAAACTGTTATCCATGCACAAGTATATTTATGTATATATTTCAATTTATTAGAACTAGGCAGTCCTTTACAGACTTAATAAAGAGCAGCAGCATTATAAGCCAAGAACCATTTTTCCCTTTCCCTGTATTATTCAAATTTATTAAACAATATTTCACATTTGTTTGACACAATGTCAAACTCGGGACTCCTAAAGAACTGCTGCAGCTTTGGAACTGTTATGCTTTCTTGGACTTTAATCATTTTGGCAAGGCTCCATTTCCTGTCAGAAAGTGAAACAGCTTAGGAATGTCATTTTCACAAAAGAAAACAGAGAATCCGAGAGGAAGTTCTCCTCCACTCCAGAGCCCCTAAGATACTCAAACACACTCACAGGAGGGCTGGAATACATCAAACATTAGCAGAGGGAAAAGGACACACTTTTCCCACATTAAAATACATGGATGAAGTTGAACTTTTGCTAAAAATAGTTCCCATGACTAATCCTATTAAGTTTTTTAAAAATTGGGCCGTATCTCTCTTGAAGTCAAATTGTTTTTTAACTTCAGAATGACATTAGAAAAAGACTTTAAAGTGCCTTTGCTTAAGTCAAAGTCTGTGGAAGATTATTTTTTCATTTTTTAAGTGAGATATAAAAAATGAGGACAGGAACATGGACCACTCTTCTAAAAGGCCAATTTACCTATCAAAGAGGTGGGGAGTATTAGTCTCTCTCTGATCATTGCTTGTGATTTACTTTCTGAGAGAAGCTCCCAAAGGATGGAAAAGGTTAAAGGGAGCAGATTAAAACTAACCCTTATCTTTGCCAGCCCAGTGCCTACAGAAGCTGAACACAGCTACTGGAATGAGTTGCCCAAGGAAGTTGTGAATGCTCCATCCCTGCCAGTGTTCAAGGCCAGGTTGGAAAGTCTTGGGTGACATGGTTTAGTGTGAGGTGTCCCTGCCCATGGCAGGGGGTTTGGAACTAGATGATCTTAAGGTCCTTTCCAAACCTAACTATTCTGTGATTCTATGTATACAAAGCCCTGTGGTACTTTGGGACAAGAATTATCTATTTGATTCATTCAGAGGTCTACTCACGTAAAAACCACCTTGACTACCTGTTGTGGTGAGGAGACAAGCAATGGCCAGATGGATTTTGAGAACACAACCCACGCCCCAGCTGGAAAAAGACACTCTGCCAGCAAGCTTACCAGTTCCCACCGGATCTTGGCCACACTAGCAGTAAATATAACAAAGGACTTCTGACAACGACCAGATCCACGTACAACTTAAGAATCCTATTCGAGGCTCATCTGAGTGGTTTTCTATCAGACCAAACACTTTTGGTTTATTCTGAGTTTGATAGCATCTTTTTTTGTTTGCGTCAATCTACTAGACAGAAATCCCAAGCTACGGTAATACCACAGTTGCTTCAGAAGGCAGAACAGAAGGAAGCTGGCTGCAAAGAAGGGGAAGAATCCATTTCTAAAGGAAAGCCATTTGCAGCAGGACACAGAGAAAAAGGGCATTTAGCTCTTCCAAAGGATTTGGTCTAAATCCAAGCAACTCGTACACGACCAGGAAATGCAGGTAAGTTCACCTGCTAGGATTAGGTTAAATACCAAGTAGTGGGATCTTAGGAGCCTTGCAAATGTCTTAGCCCTGTCTGCTTTGGTTTCAACGTGTACTTAAATCTGTGTGTTACAAAGCCCAGTGGAGCACATACTGCCCTGTGGACTGGTGTGCAGCAAGCTAGCAGGTCAGTGAGCCCGTGCTGGAAGGAGATCCTAGCACCATGCTCCACAGAACCCATACACAGCAGCCCCAGAACAGAGCATCCAGCTGGCAAAACCTGAGCAGAGAATGTGACACCTTTTCAAGAAAAAGGCAAAATCCTAAAGGGAAAAAACATGACCCATACACATGCTACAAGAAGCACTCATGCTTCTAGCTCAGGCACAAGAAAGGTCAGGTTTCAGTATTAATGAAACCCTTTTCCAGCTGAAGCACTGGAGAAGGAGGTTAGAGAAGGGCAAGTAAAATGAAAATAAATCAATGAACTTAGTTAGCAGTAAATCTGCACTTTCTACAGTTTGGTAGTGGATTTTTCTAAGAATAGATGAGCGCAGAGCACAAGGGGATGAAGAATGGAGGGGTCACAGGAGTTGTCTACTTCCATAAACCTTCACAGCTCCAGGTTTAAATGAATCCTCTACTCACCTTCTGCTCAGCACTGAACAGGGAGCAAATGTGAACAGCATAAGCATGCATTCCAGTTTGTCCAGGTAAAGGCACACAGGCATGCTGTTAAGGAAGCGAAAGAACAGAGCAGGCTATGGTAGGAAGATATACACCTCGCATGTGCTTTTTCTCTCTGTCTCTTTGGCAGTGTGGGTCAGGTATGATCGGGTGGTCCCAGCACATTACACACACACCAGGGGACTGTACAGACTCTCAGCATTGGCCTACACATGCTTGCACTGAAGTTGTCCTTTCCCAACTTCAATGGCAGTTATGTCAGTACCAAAACACCTGTGAACACATCACTTGCTGCATTGCTCCTTCACATCCCTCAAAACCCCTCCAGCAACATAGTTTTTCTTTCTGCTCCCAGCTGAGCATTTGTGGTGCTCTCTGTTATTCCTGCAAAGAATAACTCATTCCCCTAGCCCAAACCCATGCAATAGGTATCTTTAGTCTTCCCGCCACACCACTGCCAGTTGTCCCAACAGTATCTTCTGCCTCAGACCAGCTTCACTGCTGAATCTCAAATTCAAAACTAGTGTGTGGCATTTGTTTGTTGTTATAACTTTATGTTCATCACAGAATCGTTGAATGGTTGAAGCTGGAAGGGACACTTGTAGCAAGTTAGTCACCTAGAAACATTTCCAGTCATCTCTTTTCCAGCACAGACTACAGGTTTCCCTGGCTATATTCCACAGGAAAAAAGAAAAAAAGAAGAAACAAAAGGAAGAGGGAAAAAAAAAATCCAATTTTATGAGTAGATTAAATACTTTAAAGTCTCAAACACTCAAGCCATCACTAACACATGCAATAATATAAACTGGAATGAATTTTCAGGATGTAGTAGGCTAAAACTCAGCTTTTGGAGTGGCAGGGATGAAGTGCACTGACACTGGCCCTCTGCATCCCCATCCCCCATCAACTCTTCCTTACTTCATCATCTTCTCATGCCTGGCCCCATCTAACATCTGGCAAACACCAATTGACACAAGAGCTCAACATTTTGTCCAAGCTACAGCTCAGTCTGCACTTATGAGCCATGTGCTCCAGCCACCACAGTGCCAGTTTATGCTGTAAACCCAACAACCAAATTTTGCTTGTTCCCCCAAAAACCTCTCCATTCCTCAGCACTCAGTCTTCATTCCACCCCATTTTTAAGTTCATGGTGCTGTATATGTTTCCCTTCCCATTATAGCAAACACTGGCCCTCATTTATTGCAGAGTCATACAAATCCCTCACCTTAAAGAGCTACTCTGCAAAGCTGCTGCTTGTGCATCATGACAATAAACTGAGCATCTGTTTCTTCAATGGAGTCTACGAAATCTTGTTTGATAAATCATTGTTATAAGTTTTGTTCGTATTATGGAAGCAGTCACCTTTTGTACTGCGGGGAAAGAATTTAGAGAATGAAATATAAATCTGGAGCTATACTCCTGTTTTTCTGCACAGTTAAATACAAATGGGGATCTTACAAACAAACAAAAAAACCCAAAAAACCACAACTCACAACAAACCATATCATTAATAATTTAAGTGGTGATCACCATGACCATTCTTCTTGATATGCTGTGTCATTTAAATCGCAGCCTTTTCACATTCCTGTTGCTATAGGTGTCTCCGAAACACATATTATGCTTCTCCCTCCTGCCTTCTGTCCCAGGCTTATACCTTCTCGAGGGTGTCGCACAGAGCCATCCATTTACCTTCCATTTTACCAGCTCACTGAGCCCTTCAAAGACGGTCAGAACTTCTTGTGACCTCCCCCTCCATTCCCCCTCAAATTTCCATTTGTATCTAGATCTTTGCAAGCCCAACACAATCTGATGGGCAGGAGAAGGCTTGAGCCCAGATTGTTTAACAATGCCTTGAGGAGCTTATTCACCAAAGTTCGGTGCTATGACAAACAGCTTGCTGCAGCTCTAACGGTAAGGCATATAAAATGCATCATACATTAAATTTAATGTTGCCTCATTAGTCTTAATTAGATTCCTACATTACATCAGGATTATAGTTTCTTCGTGTTTATGTTTGCTTCTAAAATAAAGTCTATACTAGACAACAGTTCAGAGTACTTTCTAACCTTTGAACAAATATGCCCTGAACTGATACCTATTAATATTCTTAACCTTGAAGAAACAGAAGTTAGCTGGTCCTACAACCAATTTTTGGACAAAGAAGCTATGTAGGGTCACATAGGCATAAATTTAAAGAAATAAAATAGTATGAAAACATTAGAAATTATTCCTCCTGTGTTTTAAAGAGATAAGCATTAAAGGGAAAGGAAAGGACTGTTTGTTCCAAAGAAGTGGATGGTTTTCTATACCTATGGATGCTTTGGTAGCTTGCTTTCTTCCTAATTAATATTGTTTTCTGGACTAAGTTTTTCACTGTTTATTTACTTTCAACTGTAAAATCTGTTTTAAGATGATGCCATTAATTCAGCTTTGGAGCTAGGCTAGAAGTTGATGTAAGAGTAGAGCACATCCCGTAATTAGGAAAAAATGACCTATGCCAGGACCACAGCATGCCAGAGGCCAGCAGTGAATAGAATTATGAGGCTTTGAGCAACCTGGTCTAGTTTTCCATTAAACTAGTGTCCCTGCCTGTGGCAGTGGGGTTGGAACTACATGATCTTTAAGGTCCCTTCCAACCCAATCTATTCTATGATATGATTTCATGACCCAAATAATGCTTTTCCCTATTGACAAAAAAACCTGCACAGGTCCAGAAATGGAGCTGCTATAGCAAAAGCCTTTTTTTCATCAAAGGAAAGAAACCTTTCTGGGTTTATTTCCAGGAAAGAAACATTCTGAGATTCCCTCTGTCACCCACCTGGTACCTGCTTAGTCTTCTCATGGTGGTGATCTGACCCCAAAGCCAGCAATTTCCCCCCACAGCCGCACTAGCTCCAAGCACCCAACATTACCTCCAACAACCACAGTCCGGTTACAATTCAAATAACTGGTCTTGTACAGCTGTCGTATCTGAAATGACATTTGTATTTAAAATAAATTCCTATCGATTGTGGGGTCTATTTTATGATAAAACAGTGCAATCTAGAAGATTAAACCAAATGGATTTTTTTTTTCCATAAAACTTTTTTTTTATATATATAAGAAAAGGTCTACTTACATCACGATTATTTGTGAAATCAGGTTTATTTTTTCAATAATTTTTTCTCCAACATTTTAATAAATTGCTTGAGTACCCCATCTTTCTTCTTATGGCTAATTTAACAGTAACTACATATTTTAAAAAGGTTGAAAAAAATTGCAATTCTTGTTCTTTCAAACTGAAGCTTGATTGTTTTAAACTTTGAAAGGACGGTAGCTGGTTGACAAAATGTTGTTATTCTTAATAGTTTGGCCCAGATCTTGCCATGAAATAGTTCAGCCTCTTGAACCTATTTCTCGCCCAGCACAGAATGCAATTCATACATGTTTATCTATTCCTTTCCAACTAACTTATCCAAGCATGCACAGAAGTATAGGAGAAAGTGAAGCCAATTAACATTATTACCCATTAGCGTTCTGCTGATATTTTTAAGATCATTTCCTTTCATGTCCTACACTAGTAATTTGATAAAATTTAATAAAATTAAATTATATTCAAATTTCCATGTGTCCAGTTATAATTCTTAATTAGAATTTGAAGAATATTATAAAAAAGACAGTGCAATTCTATATATGTAATTTGTTTAAGAGTTTAAAAGAAATGTTTTGTTCTTCTTCTATTTTCCCTTTTCAGAAACATTTGCAAAAAAATGAGCATTGAGGTATTCTCACATTGAAATGTACGTATTCCAGTGGCCTCAACAGGTACGCTAAAATAACATTATTTCCTCTGAGATAAAAGAAGCTGACTTAGGCTTTGAAAATCCTTTTCTTGGCTCAGGAACTGGGGAAATACTCATGAAAATTTTCAAGAACTATCTGGCTTTATAAGTAGATCAAAGTCTAAATATTTGTATCATAGACAATGCTGAAAGAGTAATTTAAATGACTAAGACAGAGATTTGACAGCATCCATTCCCTAGCACATTAGAATGCACATGTACTGACTTTTTTAAACTTGAATTTAAACTTTACATCTATCTGCACTACAGTAGCACATTTTCCTTAGGACTGACATCTTGGGAAAGGCAACCCAAAAAGGAAACAGTTTACATTTTCTAAAATCCCCTAATCCTGCCTTTTTGCAGTCTCTCCATAAGTTGATACCTTTTCCTGAGGGGATAAAATGCTTAGCGGTTTCTTCAGTTCTTTGAGGGCTTTGTTGTATTATATTCACCAGTAAGGAAAGAAGAAAAGGACCGGGTGACTCGTGGCAAACTGCAGCTATGGAGCAGCTTAAGTCTCAAACAAACAAAACCCCCAGAAATGTACAAATCTTATCCCATTATTCACCATGAATTTGGAGAATACCAAAATTTTTCAGTAAATATGGATTGTTGGTGGATTCACAGGAGGAGAGAGGACTTGATGCACAAGTACATATATTTAACAGATAACATCATGTATAATTACAGTACACTGAGGAGCACCTGAAACAAATATGGGAGAAGAGGGGAAAACAGCAATAAATGGATGATGAGTTGACACTTATACAAAATAAGATATGAATGTCAAAACCAAATCATAAAATCATAGGATAGTTTGAGTTGGAAAGGACCTTTAAGATCATCTAGTTCCAGCCCCACTTCCACTAGACCAGGTTACTCAAAGCCCTGTCCAACCTAGCCTTGAACACTTATACGGATGGGGCATCCACAGCCTCTCTGGGCAACCTGTTCCAGTGCCTCACCACCCTCATAGTGAAGAACTTCTTCCTCATATTTAATGTAAACCTAACAACACTAAATATTTTAGAGTTGGTAAAACTTAACAGGATTCCTTCTTTTGCCAAAAGACCCAATAAATGTCATCTTTGCCTCTTGCATGGATTTGCTGCAAGGCAGGATGCATCCAGGCAGGACACATCCACCTCCCTTGACTCTGGCTAATACAACCTCCAGGAAAAAAATAATAGACGTAGGAAGGTTGGGACTTCTTATTGTCTTTATATTCCATTGCTGCGGCAGCCTGCTGGCAGAAAGGGCAACCAGCCACACTGTGCTTCACTGGGAAATGCTCCCAGCATGGCTGGAACTGGATCCATAGGAGAAGGGGAGCATGTGAACACTAGGCACCCTGTGCTGCAGACCAGACCTCCAGATGTTGGAAGAAAAGCAGATCCTGCTCAGCAAGCGAGGGAGGAGGCGGTGATGAGGGTAATCGTGTCGCTAGGAACTGCTCTGCTCTGCAGCACTGGCAGGAGATGAGAGGTATGTTGTACTCACAAAGAGCTGCAGCTACTTACTCCAGAGCAACAGTGAACTTGGTAAAGAGTGGCTGCACTTTAAATCACAGCTTCAAGGTTTCTGCAGGTGAGGCACAGCTGAGAAGTGCTTTGCACACTGGGATAGTGTAAGCCAGAGTCCAGTCTTCCACATCACCACCACACTGCACCTCCGTTCTTTTTCGTTCTACTGGATGTGGGTGGAGGTGATCTATTGCCTTCCTCTTAGGTTTCATTTGAGACATAAGGAAAACTCTAGGACATTACCCAGAAGAGGATTAATTAATTTATTCTGTCTTTCTGAAGAAGGATTGAATGTTTCCAGGATCAGGCACATTAGCTCTTCTGGCAAGAGTACCTCGGCCTGATTTGGTTTAAGTAGGAAAAGTTAATTTTATTGATGCACAGCTTTCTGTGATGCTAGGTAGGAGGTCCGACAATGCAAATCAAATAGCTTCTCCAAAAATACCACAGTGATTGATAACAAGCCAGTGATGCAGATTTTTGACACTTTTGGTCCTACCAGAAGCAAATGGTAAATTTAGACATGACAGTTTAAAAAACTAATACCATGTTGCTTTAAAAGTGATCAGTGAAAAATATGCATAGTTTAATGAAGGCTAAAGTTATTCAATGAAGATTTTTTTTTTAAACCCAAACCAAAAATATAACAATCAGGATTAAAAAGAAAGGGGAGGAAGAATTAATTTGAAACAAATCTAGGTATAGAAACATGTAAAATATGCTGTTAAAGTTTAATTTCACTTTTAATGGAAAGGTCACATACTGCAATTTGATTTCACTGCTGTGTATTCCTATATACATATGGATACATGTCAACTATTATGTTAGGTGTATAAGGGACTTACCTGGAAGCACTTGAGAAATGAATATTACTGACACATACAAGAAAAGCCTTTCTCATGTCTATAATCATGCATGTTCACTAACCAGTCATGGTAATTTATTATGCATTTTTTCAAGACATCTTGTGTTACAATGGTGTCATTTTCATTTTGATCATCTAGAGATCTCACAGGATGACATTTGCAACCAAAGGACCAGGCATCTCTATACATGTGGCATGAACATGTACTAGAGACTCAGAAGTGTTAAAAAACCCCTCACAACCTGTAGTTCAACACAGTTTGCAAGATACAAAAATTAATTCTGTAGCTCAAAAATTACAACCCACAAGTTAGATAGAAATATTCAGTTGGAGTGGTTTACACATGATTTTAATAGTGGATAAGCACCAAAAGGAGATGCTATTCATTTTGTCATGTAATATTTGGTCATTAAATGTTTTGTTAGGCTGTATCATGCTCAATCTATACAGCAGTCTGAAAAACATACTCTTTACAAAACAACCTAAAAATGTTCTCAGAAGTTTGGACTTTCAGCACTACCTGCTATTGCATTTATACAGTGAAAAACTAAATATATGTTTATTACAAAATAGTTAGAGGTACCATTACCATAATGCAGTACTTCCTTTCCCCTTAGTCTAATGGTCACTGCAAGAAACGTTGTGAACCTAAGTATTAGATAGAGTCTGATTTTACAGAACCAAGGCTTACAACTTCTTCACTGTTCGTTTCTGGCTTCTGTTGCACCTTTCATAAACCTACTGATTAATATCAAACAGTGCACAACTCTGACAAGCAGGATTACTAATCCAACATAACTGTTTATAGTGTGAATGAAAAAAGCACTCCATTTCCAGCCACTGCACTTAATAATAAATTCCTGTTGTACTTAAATGTTGAAGGGATTACATAACTGTCAAAGTTCCTTTAAATGTTAAGGGTAGTAATCATATTAAAGACATACTATACAGAAGCAAAAGCAAATGTCAGTTTAGTTATTATTACCATATTTGCATAGAGTTTTAAAATATAAGGCCAGATTCATAAACACATTGACTTTCTGCTCACTGTAGCTGAAGAGAGCAAAGAGGAAAAGAAGCTGCAAACCCCTCCAGTCATGCTGCAGTTGTGGGCCATATAAGGGTCAGAAAAAGGAGCATCGTGCTGTAGCATTGCCATGGGGCTGTTCTCGATTAGACCAGCTGAAACAGTACCACCAGGACAATTATGCCAGAAAGACGAAGGCGAATACCACACATACCTCCTCCCTCTCTCCCTCTTCCACTGTGCATACTTGATGCAAGAAAGCTGTTAGACTGGTTCAATACAATCCTAGGACAATTCTGAAGCACCCACTTAAGACATGCTTATGACAACTGTGACCCTCTTGGGTATCCTAAAAGGTGATAGCCAGGAATCTGATGCAGACAAAATCAAATATGCATATGCTTATACACGTGGTCTTTTGATACTTCTTCTCTGACCTATGCCACTGGCTTTATCACTCCATATTAAACACCCAAGAGTCAATTAGTGTCTTATTAGCAAGCCACATTATGAATTGTGAACCATATCCAGCAATAATTCTGATAAATTAACCTATTAAAAAAAAAACCAAACAAAAACAAACATCAAAAAACCCGAAGCAACAAACAAATCCCCCAAACCAACGAAGACCTAGATCTTGAGTTGCACTCTATATTTACCCCCTTCACCTCACTAGAGTCATCTGCAGGACTAAAACCTGAACCTGGCACCTCCCCACACTACCATTACTGGCAAAGAAACAATTCTTCAGCTTATTCCAGTACTCTTTTAAAGGACCAGGGTTATTCACACAGAACCACACCCCATATCCAGCAAGACAAGAGGAATGCTTGCCCACGGAAGTTATGTGCACGCAATGAAACTCTTGTTCCCAAGTTAGAAATGGGACTCCATTATTAACATTCCTGATATTCATAGTGCTGCTCACATTCCACAGATCCCAGCAGCACTCAGCCAGAGCCTCAATTAAAATATGTCTAGCATGACTTTTATATTATCATTAAATCAGTATTTTCAAAATTGCTGACCTGCAGAGCCCTGCTGTAGTGATTGCTTTGGGAGGCAGGGCTCCAGCCATAGTCTCACCTGAAAAATGAATGTCAGTGATGCCAGTTGGTGCTAACATCCTGGAAGAGCATCAGCTCTACAGCTGCACCCAAATCCATTCCTCTAGTGCTTACTAAATGGCACTACTTGGAAATCACCCTCTTACATGGTGCCACAACTGGCAGCTTTGTCTTATAATGAATAGAATAATGAAAAGGCAAATAGGAGCAATGTTAGTAATTCATTACACGTTAAGTTCCAGGGATAGTTACAATATATATGACACCTAAAAATTAGGTGTTGTCTGGTAACCTGCTTAGTGCTGGATGGAAAGCAATCTCCCATGGCTTGAGAATCCCTGAGATGTTGAACATTTTCCTTTACAAACTCAAAAATTCAAAACATTTGCCAATAATATACATGTAAGAATAGAGATGTCTGTAGATAGAACCTGGAGGTCAAATTGCATTGAAACATTGTCTCTTTTTTTAGGTTAGTTATCACTATGGTAATGATAAATATTTTGTGAAAAATATAAATACAGCAGGCTGGTTGATGCGTGCTCAGAATGGGTGTCACTACAGACTGACCTCCCTCCTACCCTTTCTCCTATCCTTCCACTTCCCCTCACCCTCCCAGTGAAATTTCCGGGAAGAATTTTGCAAAAATGTTAGTGTGGAAAGCACCATGGGAGTCACATTGGCCCTAATGCATTTGACGACCTTCAACGTGCTCCCTGTCACCATGGCTATCAAGTCTGGCACCTCTTCATGTCAAGCTTTTCCTTTACAGGAATTTTGACGAGGGGAGAGTGTTGGTTGTGCTTTTATTTCTTTGACCAACTATCAAAACAAACCACTTTCTTTAAATTAAGTTTTAGTTAGTGACCCTTTTTTAAAGCTCTGGTTTGGTGTCTGTCTGCAGAGACAAGACCTCGTGGCTTAGGTCTTCTTAGATGGTTTTCTGAGGGTTAGAAAGCTTCAAAGAGGAAACCCCACAGTCCTTCACTGGATCCTGAGGTCTTCCTGGCCCACTCACATCTACCACCTAATGCCTGATGACAGGGCAATGGAGACTGCATGTTTCAGCTGCGTTTCTAACACTATCAAAGCCCCTTTCCCTTGTAACTGAACTGTTCTAATTATGCACATTTCCCTTTGCTGTATTCCTCAAGGTCTTGTCTTACCAAATGATGTAACTCTTGATTACAGCTCTTGTATTCAGCTTGTACAACGAGGCTGAAATACTCCTGAACACCTTGATGACAAGTACATGGATTTGCCTGGCAAAACAATAATCATGTTATAGCTCTTTAACATCCTGGTTTCTTTGCTGAAAGCATCTGCCTATACTGTCAATTCTTCCTGTGTCTCTTGGGTGTCTGACTTAAGCATAAGTATGCAAGTCCTATAAATGAATACATGCCACTGGGGGTAGCACTTACAGTAGAAGAGTATCGTCTCATGAGTGATAAGGGTGACAGAAGCGCAAAGCAGAGCTGAGTGGATCTGGCACTCACATTGCGAACAACACAGCATTCATACGGGAAGATTTTCCCACAGAATGACATGCAATAATTTATTCTAAACCCTTCCAACTTGTGTGTGGTTGGTTATTTAGGGTGGGTTTTTTTGTTTTGTTTTGTTTTTTTCTTCTCTGCAAAGTTGCTATCTTCTGCAGCTTTTCTCTAAATAACTGTTTAAGAGATGCCACTGCTAAAATGAAGTATCTCATATGAAGGAAAACTAATCAGTCTGACCAAGTAAATAATTACTAGTCAACACTATTCCCACACGACTGCATTAAATAAAAGGGGAAGGGGGGGGGGGGGAAGTGTGGGGTTTCTTTAATACTAAAATACTGATGATCTACGCTAAACGTTTTAAAAAGACCCTATTTTTCATCACTGGTTCTATGTATACAAGCAAATTAAAAACATGCCTCCCAAAGTTTTAAGCAGGAAATGCTGATTACTCAATGACAACCTTGCTCTGAGCATTTCGACTTCCTAAAGGTTAGAGTACAAAAGACTTCTGGATCCCCCAATACTATGCAGTACGGAAAAGCACAGAAACTCTTATCCTGAGCCAGACTGGTTCCCCAACATGTCTACTGTCATGTCTCCAACACTATCCACCACCAGATGTTCCAGCAGATGCAAGAGTGGGTGAAATAAAGGTGGCTGTGGGACACCCTTTGTCTTCTGAAGGAGATCAAACATTTCCATTTCCCAACCACATACAACATGAGATCATACAGATATAGGCACTGTCCCATCACCATTTAGAGCCATAAATTACAATGGGACATGTTCCCACAACACTGCTGCCCTGCCTGGCGCTTCTGCTGAATAAGGAAGATTCCAGTTTTCCCGGGGTCTGAAGTCATAGCAGGAAAGTCTGAAACCTCCCTGATTGCCTATAAACATCCCGTTCTCTTCCCCCCACTTCTCCTATCCTGCCCCCGTCAGGTCCTCTCCTGTTGCTGCTTAGCTGCATTGTTCAACAATTTGGTAAAAATAGGTGTAAAGAAACAAACAAAAAAACAAACCAACCAAATGTAACTACATTAGTCCAATACATAATAGACTAAAATTTATATATTTTACAAAGATTCGTACTAGCATTTAAGAACTTCAATTCTATGTAGTTACAGAAATTCAAGTAAAGGCAATGAAAACCTGTACCTTTCCCCTGGAAGGTTTGCTAAGCTTCAAGCTTATGCTCATGCATCCATGAGACATGATCATCTTGCCTCTCTGCTGCCTATTCTCCAGCTGCTGGTGGTTAGAGTGAGACAGGGAGACTGATACTGCTCTTCAAAGCATTTATGCTTCTCTGCTGGTGGCATTCTGCCTTCAGCAACCTGGTCAGAGAGCAACTCCAAGGCATGCACCTTTAGACTAGAATCCCCAACAGCAAAAAACAGCATTAAAAGAATATAAATGTTCAGAATTACAGTCAGTTCAGTTAGTCTTCCTTTTCCTAGCCAGCAACCTCAAAATATAAGCACGGCCTTCAGAATGCAAGCTTATAATGTCAACTAAAGGTCACAATTTTATTATTTTTAAACTAGCTAAGTAAGAGTCTCAAAATGTCCAAATAGAAAAAGAAAGAATAATGATGTTCTAGCTGGAACTAACAAAGCTGAAATATGAAAATCCTTTAGAAGCAGGAAATCCATGCAGTGAACAACCAGCTCTCACCTTGCTATACAGCAGCAGGAAAGGAGGAGAACACCTATGCTAGTCTTTTTCCTTTTAGGAAAAGTACAATAGGGTCTACACTATTTGGTGTGTCTGGATTTTAAAGGCAAACTTATCAGAAAGAAAAGTCCACCATGGGTATCTAGTGTGAATTCAGCACACAGATTCTCCAGGTGGTAATCCTCACAGTTCACAATTGCACTGCCATAAAAATCACATGATAATATATATAGGGGAAAAAAAGATTAAAAACAAACAAACAAACAAAAACATACAAAAAAAACCACCAAAAAACCAAAACCCCCCAAAACAAACAAACAAACAAAAACCACCCCGCAAGAGAATTCAAGAAGAGAAAACACAAAAAAAGATGCTGAGCAGGTCTGTTCCATCAGATATCTATGATGCTTCCAGGGCACCACAACAGGAACATGAATCACTGTTCTAAGAATATACAGATCTTTGTGAGACTAGTCTTAACAGATTTTTGTAATACATACATGATTAAAAACCATATTTTAATTTAAAAGTTCAGTTTTGTAAGCACATGAAAGCTTTACAAGTGTAGATTTATGTCTTTTAATAGTGCATACTATTATTGATATAATTATCACTATTCATATTTGAAGACTCCTGAATACAAATTTTTCAAAGATTACTTGAAATTCAGAATGGGGAGTAAAGAGATCCATAATTTAGTGGATAGATTTGGGAGTCAAATTTTTGGAGGCTAATTTTCCCAGTATTTAAATATTATAGAGAATCAATGCAAAGCTTTGAAATGAACTTTGGAAAAAACTCTTGATTCTCCTTATTACACTTATCTAATACATAAATTCAATAGGCTAAAATTCATATACTTTACAAAGATTTGGCATAGTTTAATAGAGTGCTTTGAGATCTCATGATGAAAAAGTGAGCACAAGTACAAAGTAATATTAGAGATAGCACCATTAATTAGAATTATCAAAATTCATACACTAAACCCTATAATCTAAGCAGTAGGCACCAAGTTATTCATGGGTGTTTAAAATATGTTTGAACATTAAGAATACTAATTTGGACAATTGAACCCAGCATACCAAAATTAGCCTTTTGGTTTTGCTTAGTCTTTGGAGAACAACAGATAAATTCCCATAAAACAAGAACAAAAATATGCTGTGTCTATATACTTTGATTTGCTTTTTAAGATGGTCAGTTAGTACTCAACAGCAAGTGCTAGGTGAAACAAGACATTCCTGGAGCAACCAGTGATGTGATGGGGAGAAAGATAGACACTTTTATTTTTTTCCTCATCTAAAAGGTGGGGATCAACAATCCCACCGTCACAAGAGGGAGGCTGGGCATTGAGATGGATGCCAGCAAGGGTCTCACTCCATACACGATAACCCCTCATGATTCATTCCTCAGTTTTCAGGCTTCAACACTTCTTGCTAATGACCTCAAGATTAAAAAATACAAGGAGCCTCCACGTGCAATTTGTCTAAGCCGTACCTTGGCAGTAGAGGTGAACAAATGTTGGTACTGTGCCCCTTTCTCTGTCCCATCCTGCCATTTCCTTTCAGCCAAACCTTGCTCTATCAGGCACAGAAAAAACATACATATGTAAAGCTCTGCTTAAAGGCCTCAGGATCATCCAGCAACACAAATGTACAAATGAAGCTACACAACAATGGCCACATCAGCAATCTGCTGCCAGCCTGGAGACTGTGACTAACTTGCACATACATTTGCATAAGTTATATAAAAATGAATGTATAAAGTTATATTTATCTGTACTTGTATCTTCTTTGATATGAGTGGATGTTGCTTGTCCACCCACAGTAAAAACTTACAATATTGTAGGCTTATAAATACAGAAAGGAGGAGAGAAAATTACAACAGATTTCTCCTAGGCTACACTTCGAATATTGTTCACATGAAGAAAGTTGTGGACAGCAGCTAGGCCTCATAACACGTCATTAACCTGGGCACCAATATGTCCTTGGGTCACCATGAATAAGGAAATCTGTCTGATGTGGTGTGACAAATAATTTCACCTTCATTTTCCACTTCATTCAAGGTCTTGGGACCGATCCCATTAGTTACAGTTCCCTGCATGCACTGCATCTTGATGTATCCCACTCCAAACTGGACACAAATGCAAGAAATCAAGGTCTGAGCCAACTCCTGCTGAAAGCTAGTGGGAGTTTTCCCATTGACTTAAAAGAGAGCTGAAGCAGGTCCTCACTGCATAGCAAATGAAGGTGTTCATTGAGAATTATAAACATGATTTTCTGTTCATCTTCCCACTTCCTAACTTCTTAATCTCAGTTTCCCGGACTAATGCCATGGGTTGCTGTTCTGTAGTTAATTTACAATAAACAGCATAAAAAATCTGTAAACTTGTATTTTACTGCCAGTCACTTCACTTCGATTTTTTTCTGTACTCTCAATGAAAAAAAAAATAAAAAAGAAAAATTTCTACAAAGATCTGGAGGAAATAGAGTATCTGGCTTAATCCCTAATTGAAGAAGAGTAGATTGTTATGGAGGCACAAATTATATTGTACATAATGAATTTCATCAGAATACAAATGTAACAATATTACTTTTTGCCTTTCACCTAGGGAACATCATATTTTAAACTTGGGAATCATTTAGCTTTCAGATTTCTCAAAGTAGTTGCAAGGAGATTTGGAATTTAAAAGTAATTGCAAGGGTATGTGAGGTTCAAATCCAGCTTAATGACAAAGGGGAAGAGAAACTAAGAAATCTCAATTAGTATAACCATCGATAACTAGATTCAGTTTCTGGGTGAACAGTATCAGCTTAGTAGAAAGAAACAAGAGACTTATTTAGGAAATATCAATGTTTTGTGGAATGGGGGAGAAAAGGTGAGATCTCAAGCTCAAATCGCCATTAACCCTCTGAAACATCACAGCTTAAAGAGGGCCAAACTGCTTGAGGTAACAAAATGACTGAACTTTCCTCATTGGGATTAGTTTTATTTATCAATAAATTTTTGCTTTTGCCTTGAAAGTTGCCTAGTGAGTAAAGCTAATATATTTAGTTTCAGAAAGAGAATTAAAAATAAAAAGTCCTACTAAAAATACAACTCCTCCTTACCTATAGTGTGTGTATATACATAACAACACTGACTCTACAGAGAACATAATCCAGTACATAACTCCACCAGCACAGATATATTTGTAGTTGTTTTTGTTCTGTATCCATACACTGATCTTTGTAAATACTGGATTAAGAAGTTTGCTTGAAATACTTATTGTGTATCCAATTGAACAACATCTTCTTTGGGTAACACAATATAAATTACCTAATTAAGACACATGATGTGTGTAATAAACCCACATATATAATACATGTGCAGCAAACAGTTTTTCAGCCCAAATGTGTCATTGCATTTTTTTTATTATTTTCATTTTAGGAAAAAAAGTATACCACATGTAGACTAATATTCTCCCAAACTTCCTTTTTCTTTCTTCTTTCAATTGCTAGGTCACTGTCATAACACAAGTCTAAAACAGAGTTCCTAATGCTGGTAGATATGCAATTTATTTTAAGATTTTAACCAAAAAAAGGATGATATGTTCAACTTGAAAAGTTGATATATATCTATCATGTTATAAACTTACATATGGAAGCAATATGGATCATTCTATATCACCGTTACAATTATTGCTGAATAAATAATTAGCATGCTATAGATTAAGCATAACACATATCATCCCAACAGTATGAAGTCCCAAAGGATGAATGTGATCCTTGGGTACATAAAATGGAGGATAAGAAGTAGCAGCAGAGAGTTGCTATGTCCTGTGTGTACAGCACTGGAGAAATCACTACAAAGAAAAAAAATACGAAAAAATGCAGCATTCAGTTCTGCTGTTTACACAATAAGACGTATGGGGGGAAAAAAAAAAGACCCCACAGTTTTTAAAGCACCCACCTTACAGATTTAAACTCCACCCATTTCATTTATAACAGAAGTGGGTTTTGCTGTAAGTTTATTCAAGTGTAAAGAAAAGAATCAAAATCCAAAGGTTACAAGTTAAGGCTAAAGAACTTTTGATGAAAAATATTTTAAATACTGAAAAAAATTAACATCAGAGCAAGACAGTAAAATTTATTCTCTCCTGAGAAGGAATATTTCTTGAGCTGAGGCTCAAGAACTGCCTAAGCTGAAGCATAAATTAGAAATATCATGGTGGTATTACTGAACAAAACCCTATGGCCTATAGATCAAGAGGTCAGACTCATCCCTTCTTACCTTTAAATATAAGAGCAGCATTTTATTTAGGGCTTCTATTATTTGTACTCTGCTATTCCTGAGAGTTCCCAGCCACAGTTAAATCCTGCATCATAGAAGGCCCTAAGCAAAGAGAGAGATTTCATAGATGTCCCCAAGAGTTTACAGTCTTAAAGCTCTATTTTGCAACTTGCGATGAATGAAGTTCCACATAAGTGGGATCATTTTCCCAAATTCACTGATAACACAATACCAACATTTATTTTAATGTTTTTTGTTTTTTTCATTTTTCCACCACAGTATTTGAAAGTTTGACTACATTCCTTGCTAAGTAGCCTATTCTGTTTTGCTCATATGAGACTCCAAATGGGCATTTAAAATTCCCAAGTTTATTAACTTCAAACTCCTGGTGCCAGTTACTTTGTATGGCAACCTAGAAGGCAGGAGGAGGCCTGTGACTGACATGAAATGTATGAGCTCCTGAAGAATACACTGGAGAATACTTTCTTTGATCTGAATCTCTCTAATACAAACCGGCTCATCAGATTGGCTAAACACACTCTATTTTCACATTAAGGCCTGAAAAGTTCCCTAGTTACACAGGGAAAGATTTATTAATCCTCATTTTGGCATACCTGAGCTAATGGGCTCTGCCAATTTTGAAGTCATCTGTAGAAACAGCCACATTTTCGAGGTCTCCCCTGTTTGAGGTCCAGTGCTCCTGTATGTCCTTCTGGCTACTGTTCTTAAGCAGTGCAGTTCATGTCCCCAGAACTGTTATATTGCTGATCACCACAATAGTTACTAAAATCCTGTGCTCCAGACTGGTGGGATTTGGTTTCAATTTTTAGCACACTATTTTCACTGCATCCTACACCCAGCCACAGCTTATCTATCATTTGATTCTGACAGATACATATTTTATATTTTGACAAGCAACCCACTTGACTGCTTTTCTGTGACATCATCTTATCTCTGAATGTACCAACCTGTTAATAACTTCATTTTCTGGTTGAATTTTTCCAAATTAAATTAAGCAGGCGAAACATGTTAAGCTCACCAGGTCCTCTTAACACTTCTGCTGAAGGGCATATTCTGATAGCTTGCTTTTGAAAGGGCAGGATACAACCTGTTCAGAGAGGGATCTGGTCCAAAATATCAGGTTTCTAGAAGGTAGAAGATTTCTTCCTCAGCCAAGAAATATAAAAAGGACAAGGCACAAAACCAGACAACAAAAATTAAGTATTTATCATCTGTTAACTAATATTCTGAAGATTGTATCACTATTCAATGGCACTTGAAGGAAACTCTTATGAGATAAACCCAGCAATACAATATATCAAACTAATTTTCAATTTTTCTACCATAGATAGATGGAAGTTAAATATAGTCCAATCTTAGCATGATTTTTTTTTCTATCTTGCAACAATAAAAAGTCATCAGAAGATTTTCTTTCATGTTAATTAAAACAATTTTAGGGAAAAAAAAATATTCTTCCTGGATATACTATATAACATTAATTAAATATGGGCATTTTCATATTTACCTTATTCCATAATTAGCATTTCTGTGGAAGCAATACTGCACTGGACATGAAATCACAGGACAGTGACAAAATTTAATTGGACGACACAGACACAAAATCAGAAAATCAGGCTCTTTTCCCAGATGTGCAGCTCAGAACATTTCTTCCCGTTCTGTGCCTCAGTCTGCTGCCATTTAAATTGAAAACATTGCACCAAGAGAAGGAAAATCAATAAGAAAACGTAGCAAAACTTTTTTTTTTCCAGTTGTGTTACAAGCTTAAACACAGCACTCTTAATTCCTGGAGGCTTCTAGTGTACTCAGGTTGTTTCAAAAAGAAAGTTGGCATACACAGAGCCATGAGCATCAATCCTGACCTGCTTAGCTACTGAGGTCAAGGAGAGAGGTCTGAAGCAGCAGATCTACACCGTGCCCCAAGGTGTATCAACATCTTTGGCCATCACCCCATCCTGGGGACGCCCTGGTGATGAACCTTTGTGCTTCCAGACACATCCTGCCTTGGAGAAAATAGTCTTCACATGTGCCCACCCAAAACCATAAGGGCCACGAGAAGGAGAAAGCCAGCACAGTTCAGCACTAGAGAGGAGCTAAAAGGCTCCAGCCAGTTCCTTTTCTCTTTGCACCTACAGTCTGCTCTGCACTGAGATGGTGGATGCTCTTCCCCTGGGGTTACACCATTTAAGACTGTTCAGAGACCTGAACTGCATAAAACACCATTGCACAAATTACCACTATGGTGGGACTTCATTAGCATTTGTAGATTGCCCACTTAGGGCCAAATCCTTATTCTATTCAATTCAAGGAGAGTGTAACTTTTAGCTCTAACAGGGTGTCAGACTCCAACAGGGAGTTTTGAAAACAAAGAATCTCATTGGGCTTTATACCAACAATCTTCAAAGATACTGAGTGTGAGAACTGCCACCCAGTACTGGAGAAAATTATAAGCATGTGCCAGGGGCTGCCAGAGCTCCATGAGCTCATGCCCTTCCCTACCCCACTTCTCTCCGCTGCTTAATTCTAAGCCAATCTCATATTTACTGGAAAACACATGAAGACCAGTAACTCAAGAGCTTGGGTTATGATAAATGCTTTCATTTTGCTCGCCAATGCTAGAAATAATTCTGACTATGCTAACAGTAGTTTGATCCCATCCATCGTGTTCCTGTAACAACCCTATTTTAAATCACTGCAGGCTTGTACCTAGGAAAGAAGTCCAGACCTGAGGAGAGGTAACCTGGGATCAGAGACCAGCCACAGAAAAGAATGAGCCTTTTTAATCTGTACTACCCTATATACAGCAGATGAAATACATACCATTGTATTGGGAAGTGAAAAAAAACCATCTGTATCTTCAACTTGTTTAAAATAGATTTAATTAGAACTAATACAAATGCGTCTTTCCTACATGGTTGATCTAATGAACACTGGCAGTTTTAATTACAAGCCTATTTAAGGTGAACATATTGCATTACTTTGGAAAAGATGCATTATTTTACACTGTAGGTGTACCTCCTACTTCTCTATCTGTCACACAGGCAGTGTCTTTAATAGCTGTTAATGTTATGTCTCATTTTCTAAGTTCAATTTTAAAGTTTCTAAGCACAATCCAATGGAATCCATCCCAAATTTAATAATTGCAATCTATTTTATTTCTTTCTCACTATTTAGTTTTCAACACAAAGAGAATGACAGGTCTAATATGAGGCTCCTGAAATGTAGTTACATCTAAGCTTCAGTGCTCCAGAGCACATAAAATAAATATATGATCAATGAAATGAAACATGACAAAATGTTTCATATTGATGTTATTTTTCTTTTCAAAATGTCTTTTATGGTTAATGCCCTCAGTCACTTTTTCCATACTTTTTTTTTTTGTAATATATAGCTTTCCTAGTTCTGATTTCAAGTTCAGGGTGCCTGGGGAGAATTGGAAGATTTCTTCAAACCAAGACTGTTCCTTCAGCCTTTCACATGAGAAAATTGTTAGGCGCATTAAAGTATTCCTGACTATGTTGCATTCCTTTGTTCAGAGTGAGTTTTGGGAACACATCCTTTTCTCATTATATTTCCATAAAATATATTTGATCTATTCTATTCTTAGAATACCTCTGATGTGGTCTGTGAATGGAGCACAGTATAAAAATATTTCTTTTTTTTTTTTTTATAAGAGACAAAATGTTTCCATTTCTTAGACACATAAAAAGTTGCTATATAACACTCCACGAAAGTAAAACTTCACAGAAAGTTTTGGTGTAACTCGGCACAGATCACGAAAAGAATCCATCTTTGCAGCAGCCAGTTGTAACTCAAAGCCTCATCAACTGAACTCAGGCAGTGACAGAAGGAGAAAGAGGGAGAGGAGAGGAGCAGAAAAAAGGAAAGAAATAGAGAAGGAATGAGACCTGGATAATACTACTGGGAAGCAAGTTTATATTTAGAAGCACAGAAAGATGTTAGCCATGTGCCTCATAGAAAAAAAATAAATCTGCTGTTATAATAGTTGACAATAAAATCACCTTTAAAAAAAGCCTTAATACTTTCAGAGCAAAACCCAGGGTATTTCCAAATGCAGACAGATGTTTAAAGTGTTCACACAGATCATTGCAGCAATTTAGGCATTTTTTTCCCCTTCATTTCCCTATTTTCTGATTGTTGTCTTCTCCAGGACCTTAAGAAACACCAAGTAGCGGCCACGCTGAGCAGCTCTTTTCTGCAGCGCAGGCTTGGCTTGGCTGTTTATTGCTACACCCATAAAATCATGGTTTTGATCAATTTCTTCAGAACCCTTTTTCTCTGAAGTTTTCCATTTGCCCAAGGGAGGCTGCTCCAACCTGGTATGTTGGAAACATGAGGACCAAGAAATGATCTCTGGTCCAGATTCACCCTGATCCGGTAGGGAGAGAAATGCCCCCATGCACACAGACAGGGAAAAAATATCACCCTTTCCAGCAGCCGAGCATGTCCCTGATTTTCACTCCAGCAATGTCATCTGATGTGAACTGGGAGCCTGCAGCAGCCCAGCTGCACTGGTTACTGACCACAAATGACTTAATCCCCAGGATAAACAAGGCCTAACGTTCATACTCATCTGCAGATTCCCTCACAGCTTCCTACTCATAGTTCACGGAAGATGACTTCTCCTTTTTCCCACGACTGGAGAGTTGGGATCAAAGGCTTGAAGAATATAAAGCTTTTGATTTTTTAAACTCACGTTGCAAAAGCCTTTGCTTCACTGTGTTGGGGTGTCAAAAAAAAAAAAAAAACCAAAACAAAACAAAACAAACTAGCCATAGACAATTTTTAAATCTTTAAACATTAACTGGCTTGTGTAGGTACAAGCAGCAGTGGCTGCATGGGATGCACTTTATGCCTCTCACTATCCTCATAAATAAGTATATTTATTGTTGATTGTTTAACAGTCAAACTGGTATTCCTTCCAGATGTTATTTGAACAGCCATGGTAAGGCTTCAATAGACTAAGCCAGAAAGCAGGTGAAAGGTGGGGGGATTGGTTTATTGTTTAACTTTCTTTTAATTTTCATAAGAACTAAAATATACTAGAGAAAAATCATGTGAACAAAAATGTAAAATATGCAAGGAAAAATGTTTTGACTTTGTTTTTAATCAGTGTTTCACTTTAGAGGAACGAAACAAAGCTTAAGATCTCAAAATCAGGCTGGTGATGTCTGTCAGAAAGCCTTCAGCGTCTCGACCGCACAAAATAACTGCCTGATCCTGCACTAATGGCAGAGACTGGAAATGTGGGAATTATTCATATAAGTGTGCTAGCAGGGTTGTGTCATCTATCCCATAATGCACCTGGCTGTTATCACTTTTACTTTGAAGAGCACTAAAATCCAGCTAATAAAATTTAAAAAGAAAATAATAAAGTGACATGTAACCAGGTCTCACATATGCATTAAAAAATTTAACATGTTCTTTGACATGTGAAGTGTATATTTTCTTTTATCAGGCCTTTCCCATTTAAAGTAATGAAAAACATGCAATACCTAAAAAAAAGAAAAAAAAAAAAAGAATCCAAACTCACCCACATTAAGAAGTAGTGCATGTGCAACAGGATTATTCTGGCAAAGGAAATTTCCCCTCCCTCCCCATGAAATTTTCTTGGGTAACATACAACAATGCATTTTCATCATACTGTCCACAGATTTGCACACAGAAAGGGACTTATATGAAGGCAGGCTTTTTCTCCCTAGGAACTCCTCTCTGTTTCCAGCAGTAACTTTAATTGCCATGTGGCACACCCCTCTCTCCCTTTGGGGCCCTTGGCTCTGCTACTGCCACCCCAAGCAAGTTAGTCCTTCAACCCAAAGACCTCAGTAATGCCCATCTCAGGAGGTCCCAGCCATGCAGGCAGACCTGCATCCCATGCAAGTGGTCTGTGTCATGCTTGTAGGAACACTGTATCTCTTGTCGCTGTCTTAGAGAACAGCTCTGCAAGCACTGGAGATGCTGATAGGAAACAAGACTACCCCAGCACGCACCTTCTGGTTGAACTGCTTCAGAAAAAGCGACTCAGTGCACCTTGGGACATTTAAATTAACTAATTAAGCTCATCTTAAGTTATTAGGGCAGATAAAGTAATTCACATGAACTCCCTTTGTCACCATGTGGTTGAGTTTTGGACACTTTCTCCATTGAAGAGGCTCATGAGCTCCAGCCCTCACTACAAGGAGCTGAAGAACCAGTGGCCAAAAGACACCATCTCTTTTCTGTAGCTAGGCTTTGTAGCTGTGGGCCCTCTCCCCTTTGTTTTACCATCAACCCTCTCCAGCATTCACAGTCGTCCAGGTACCCCTGCACAAGCAGCCTGGCTGTGCACATGAGTACGAGGTGATGCAAAGGCAGGTCCTTACAGACACCACACAGGAGAACATCCCAATGTAGGACCTCACCTTGCAGATGAGGTTTTCTCCTCTTCACAGAAAAATGCTCAACCATTTGTCCAAAAAAAAAAAAAGAAAAAGGAAAGAATAGTATGCTTGGCTTCCCAGCCAGTATACAAAACCTGAAATGGCTGGATCAGAAAAGCTTCACCATCTTGTTTTCCCCCATCACATGCTGTACATCTATTTAAGTGCAAGGTAAAGACCAGTGACAGAGCGAGAACTTTATTTATCAACATTTCTTCATATCAGTTCAGCAATCTACAGGATCAATCTCTTAATTTGCAACATCTTTTAAGCATGTCAGAGATCAGAAATGAACCATATCTTGCTTTTTAATAAGTTTCTGCATAAATCACTGACTTATTAAAAACAAAATGCAGTATCCTCCTCGAATGATCAAATTCTACAGTTTAGCAATGTTAATGGCCCTTTACTGTGGAACATTGAAATATTTTTATAATAAAGGTTAGGACTTGCATTGTATTTATTGTAAGCAGGGATTTTATGTTTTTTAAAAATCAATATTTTAATATGTAACACCTAAATATATGACCTTCCTATGGCTACATTTCAGAGGCGATGTGTGTGTTCCATTTAACTTTCTTCTAAAAAAACCAAAACCTCACTCTTCAGAAAGTTGTAAATATTCTAGAAAGCCTGCTAATCATGAATTCTTGTAAACTGAAGTTTGGTTAGGGCAAGGAGAATCTATATGATTTTCAGCAAACAACATTTGTTTCAGATGCATTGGTTCACATGTCAGCAATCCAATGTGCCATGCCTGGTTACATGTGTCTTCTTGTGTTAAAATTATGTTCCTGACATACTGAGGCTCAATGCCCCATCTCCATTATGTGTCAGGCTGCCCATTTTAAGAGTGTTAGCTTTTAATTTCCTTATTTTTTGCCTTGCATGAATTTGCCAGTTAAAGAATAAGACTGATGCCCTTTTCCATCACTGGTCCCAGTAGAGACTGCCCAGTAAGACTCTTGCACCCACCAAACACACTTAAATCATATGTGGCAATGGTCCAAGCACAAAAGAGAGGCAATACAATAAACGACTGTATCAGCTGAATATGACAGTATTGCTCGTTTTGCATTGCTTTTGCAGAGCCCTCTCTGAAAGCCCGGATCCTCGCAGGAGAAATAATGAATGCTCACATTTGTCACCTATGCAAAATACACTCATGTTAAATGTCACAATCAGGTTCTTGATGAAAGGCTATGTGGGCGTAAGAAGGTAACTGGCTTTCTTTGATGACTCTTCATGCCATGGATGTTTTAGCTATGTGGCATCATTTCCATTGGGCACAGAGGTGGCTGGCAGGCAGATGGCATTCAAAACTTCATGGTTAACTAGAAACCCTAGATATATTAAGCAACTGTGGGCTTTGATGCCACTGGAAATGATCTACAACACTGGAAATTTTTCTACAACAGAATTCTTATCTAGCTGTTAGAAACTCAGACATATGCCAGTCTCTAGTATTAACATTTGCTTCTGTAAAGTTAAATTCATCAAAATATTTGGCTTCTCTTTTCCTCTGAAATACTGATCACAGTCAGCCCAGCACCCAGGATTTACTTCGGAATAGCAAGAAATCATCAGTAAATAGAAGTTTCCATGAAGGACATTTTGAATTTATTTTCCTGCTTGCATGCAAGTGTTGAAATGTCAAAACTCTCAACACAGGGCTCAAGACTTAAATATGTATTTTGGTAAAATTATAACTTTTTCCTTTTATTACAGACATACAATAAATAAAAAATGTAGTATCAAATCTTTATAGGACTACAATGGTAATACGATAGGTATCAAACAGACATTTTGTGCATTAGAGTTAGATGGTTTTTAGTTCCCTCTTAAACAAGGGCACCACAGAAAGACCTATGGTACAATGCTTCACAGTGGCAGGGGGAGTAACTCCCATAAACACCCAGCCTTTACTTTATCATGCTTGTGTCCTCTCCATACACTTGACAGACAAAAAGTGGAAGTCAAACCTGAGAGAATCCAATTTTATAGAAGCAAGAAATAACAAAGTAATTAATAACCAAGCTATCAAGCATAATTACACAAGTTAATTTCTCCAAAAACAGTAGTTGATGCACACACTGTATCTCATACACTCATAAAAAGTAACAAACATAACCTGTTGGTGTAAAATTTTAACTGCAAGTCCTGACTTTAGAAGCTAACATAAGTACTGACATGATAGGTTACTATAAGAAATCTTGAGTGTTGAATTATGTCTGAAAATTTCACCCAGTGACATAGACTGGGCTAAAGCTTAATATTTCATTATTCAAAGTGGAGTATTTCCTTATTACAAGATTCCATATGTCTGCAAAGTAGCCCAGTACTTCCATTTTCAGCTGTCTCTCTAATAGGTGGGCAGTTTATGACCCAGACGCGACAAGACCCTAGGTTCTAGTTTCTGAACTGCACCAGAAAATTTGAAAGGCAAATTTGTTAGTCTGAAGCTTAACATAGTTTAGTGGCTTTTTTGTTTGGTTTGTGGTTTGTTTTTTGTTTGGGTTTTTTTTTGTTTGTTTGTTTGGTTTGTTTTTTTTCTTTTTTTTTTTTTTTTAATTAAGTTGACTGGTTTACATCTTGCAGGATTCCAAAAAATTAAAAATAATAAACATCTTAAACTTGATGCCTCTTTAGCTAGACAGGTTTCCCACAGCTGAATCCTTTGATGATACTCTTTGGACTTTCTATTTTAAGAAGTCATCTCTTTCTGCTTCTCTCTGGAGGCAAACTCTTTTGCCCTCCTGCCAATCTTCCTGTTGACCTCTCTGTCCTGTGTACTTGGCCCTTCCATCTCTTTTCCAAAGTCCTTTCTCTGTCCTTCCATACCGTTAGACCCTCTTTTATTTCCAATGTAAATAAATCCCTTTCAGTTGCCCGCAGACCTCCTCTTCTGCCCTGGTTGCCAAACTATTTAATCTTCTAGCCGTTCTCCTTCACTTTTGCCAGATTTCTCCAACTTCCAGAGAGAGTGTTGCTGAGACCACCCCATGTAATTTGCACCAGGATAACAGCCAGCATTGATACAAGTGGATATATAAACTGCAGGTACCACTTGTAGCAGTAAAAAGTTACGTTATTGTGACATTGAATTTATATGTAAACATTGATCTTAATTGCACATGAAGAGGAAATTACATTTGAAATACTACAGGTAATAATTTTAACTCAATCTCTAATTTCCAAACCAGAATATTATGTTAAACACCACATAAAACTATACTGGAGACCACCTTTTTTGCATGGAGAAGAGGGGCCTGCTCACTAAACACCTCTTTACCATGAACACCATAAAAATAGCAATATGGTTAGATCAGCTTCTTTTTACAAGTTTCATGCAAACTATTGTTTGTTGCAATAGTGCAAGACAGTACGCAATAACTTCTTCAACAAACTTATTGACATAGCTGTTTGCAAAAACTATAACTCTCACTAAAAATTTTTTATCAAACCTCTCCATTCCACATGTAAGATCAAGAAGAACTGTCCATGCCTAGGGACTAAGAGACAATGTTCTTTTTGGCATTGAACAAAACCCTTATCTACATATGCATATTATTCCATTCCAGCTACAACAATATCTCTCTATCCACTCCAGCCAGATTAATATTTAAATATGGTGACTATGCCATTCAAAAGCTTCAGGCTTGATTACCATAATTCTCATAGCCACAGTAGGAAATCACTAACTGTAAAAGAAACACAAATCTTTTGGAGCACAGAAAACTAGAAGCAGAAGTGGCCCCCTTACACCAGCCCTCTTCCCATTAAATATCAAGCTAGATACTTCATTTCATTTCAAGTTTGAGAGACCTTCAGAGGAACAGACCAGCTCAGTGAGCTCCATCACCCACCATGAACACACTTGCACTTGAGAATTGCCTTCAAATAGGAGCATAACCAAGAATCAAACTCATGCAGACAGATTAAGTGTTTCAGGTAGCAAAAAGACATTTTCTCTCCTAAAAATATAGCAATGATTCGAATACCAGCATTTCTAAAAGACTCTAATAAATCTTGCTATATTGATCTACAGCAGCCTTACAAGAATAACACCATACACAACTCCACAAACCCCTCTTCGCAGATCAGGGAAAAAAACAAAAAAAAGAGTAAGTGTCTCCGTTGAAAGATTTTGAAACCAAAAGATTGATGCTTCATAAATACCTACATTTGTACACAAATTGATAAAAGCAGTTGTAAAGTTAGCCAAAACATTTTAAAATACTCTTGTAGCCTGGTGTAAACTCTGCTCAATACAAAGACGCTGTCTGCTCAGCTCAGAACATTTCAGCCATTCTCAGCCTTAGACCTGTGAAGTCCTAATAGGTTATTACAGCTTTGAGGGCCTTCAAGCTCTCCCTATACCAGTTTTTACCTGGCAAAGGTAACTATCTTAATAATCAAGTCCACATTTTATGCAGTAAAGTAGAACAGCTTTCAATTTAGGGAATAAAACACCCTCCAGCTGAAGAAAATTCTCACATTACAGTATGTTAAGAAGAATCTACTTCAATTGTGGTCAGTTGTCATGGAGAAAGCAGGGGGGGGAATGTATTCCCATGTGAAAACCTCTCTTACTAAAAAAGAAAAACGAAAAAAAAAACAACCCTGAAACAGAAAAAAGGAAAAAAAAACAACAACAAAAAAACCCAATACACAAAACCCCAACTTTCCTCCTTCCTGCGCTTGACATTTTATGCAAAGTAGGTGAATCTGGAATGAGAGACAATTTAAAAAATACTCATTATGCTATTTATGTACATAAATGTGGTTGTGTAAAAGTATAACAGGAATGCATTCACAATTGGTTTAAGTAATTTTCTCTTGGCAAACCACCATACGAAACGGGCGTCATGGCGCCACCAGAATCCTAAATTGTGGTGGAGAATCATCAGTACACATGGCATTAATCTGTCTCCTTGCAGGAGACACCCTTGCCTGCATTACTGGCCTGTCTCTTAAATCTAAGACATTGTAACTTGAGTTTAAAATGACACCATAAATAAAATATACTCTCCCTTCCCAACAAAAAATTTACCCACTTTATTAAAAAGACACAGATTTCGTACAGTTTATTCCCAATAGAGCCCTTCATTGCTAAAGCACACCAAAAATGTAGTATTAATGGGTTAATAATAGATCATGTAATCTTCAGTATTCATATTGGACATGATTCAGACTACTGAAAGACTTTTTAAACATAATTAGTTAACCCATTGCTATTACATTCTTGTTACTTTGGATTGATCACAAGACTGTAGGGATCTCATTATACTATATCAGTTTATTTTCCCTAGTGACTGAGAACACTTAGCTGTCTTTTAACGTCTTATTATTAATCGTTTTCTAAGTTTTCAAATGTTCTTTTTCCTTCTTCCAAACTTAGGCAGTGTTCTGTTAGCAGAGCAATTTAAAATATCACCATTATCTTCACAAATTTCTCTGTGAGTTGTAAATATTTTTTAAATATTCCACCAGATGAAATTCATGTCTTTTAAAGGAAACTATCTCTACTGTGTCTCTATTTTGGTGAAGAAAAAAAAAAAAAAGGAGGAGGGGAGGGAAAGGATACTGATAGTTTGGGAACACCCACTGGAGATAAAATAAGGATCCTGAAAGATTTCCTGTGGAGGTTAATGGAGGCCAGGCCAATGGTAAATGACCTTGAAGTCCCCAGATGAAGCTTTGTGTTTCTCCTCGAATTATTTATGTATTTTTATAAAGGATTCTTCATCATGCAAAACTAAGTTTGTCAACCCTGATATGGTGAGAGTCCAAAAAATGTCATAAGTGCCACCTTTATATACACACAAAAAAAAGGAACTCAATATGGAAATATTTTTAGTTGATTTTTCTTATATTCTAGTCAGTGCAGCATTGCCAAAAACATGCTAACATAATTCAGAGACAGTACAGCAGCATTGCATTAGCATATTGAATAATTAGCAGATATAGGTATTTTAAATGAAACTTACCCACAATGACACGTTTAATTCAGATTGCGAGCCATAGTGTGCTTTTCCCAACAAATTATATGACTGTAATACTGTCTTAAAAGCTATTATTTTAGGTACGTCAGGAAAAAAAAAGGGGAAAAAAAAAGTGTTAAGGATCCATACACAGGGTTTCTGCAAATGAATATGATGTATTCCAGAAACAACATGCATTCACACAGACACTCAATAAGAAAGGGACTGTTTACTCAGTTTATAGCTTGAAAACCACTAGGGACTGTGTTTCAGTATGGGAAATTTTAGTAGAGTGCATTGTTAATGCAAAATAAAAAACAAGGCTGGGAAGTTAGGATTATATTTTTTTGAAAATGCTTGTTTGGACCATTAAAAAAAATGTTGCCTTCTAATGTCAAAGTACGAACAAATACTTTTTCAGATGAATAAAATCTGTAATCAGTTAGATAAGAGCAATATGCCTTTTTCTGGCATTTAATCAAACAATGAAATCACATGCACATTTCCTGACACAAAAGACAAATGATGTAATAATCTGAAGGAGTTTCTCTATCTCCTTGGAACTTTGCATACTTGACTTGTTTTCCATATTTTGTGACTTTAAATGGTGGGAAAATTATATTAAAATGCTTGTAGCAGTTCCTCTAAACTAGCATCCTTTTTGTTTTATTGTATTTAATATAAAAGCAGCAATTATTTGATTTCAAAGTTATGAAAATATGTACCTTATGAGAAAACAAGCAATTTAAGCTTTAATTGGTGTCATTTTTCACAGAACTGGCAAGATTCTTGCATCCCTGGCATGTTGTTTTCTATAAAACTGCAGAGCTGCTTTCAATGAATGTTTTACGAATGTATAAGTTGTTACATGAAGGTATGTGAGTGGATGCCTGGAAATATAAGATTTCGGGGGGGATTTATTCACAAAAGATGCATTTCATTTCATAGTGTATATACTGCAATTTTTCCTTAATTTTCCTAATGTGCTTTGCTTCCCATTAAGTATTTCTTCCCTTCTCGTATGGGAAGAAAGGGGAGGTATGCAATAGGGATATTTTGCACAGGAGAAATAGAAATAAAGATGGGGGAAACAATAGAAAAGACAGCTTTGAAAAAGCTATTTTATGTATATTTTTTCTGTAAAATTAGGCACTCTGACCAGTTGGGTTTTGGTTAGTTTTGGTTGGTGGGTTGTCTTTTTTCTCCTTAGTGAAAGGCTCAATCCCTAATTTAACTTTCCTCTAGGAAGCTTATAATACTCATTCCCTTACCTCTCAGGGGCATGATTTTCTGTTTTAATTTATTTTAAATGATACCTGCAATATATGAACTAGAGGTCTCTGACACTAGTTCCTGTAAAGATGATCCCAGTTAAAGAGCTTGGCCTGTGTGTACAACTATCCATTCTCACACCTATCACGGAAAGGGGTGTATGACTGTAAGTAAGATACTCAAAATATCAGCATTGGGTCTGGAGCAGGAGTGTCATGGACACTGTGTTCTACTGTTCCACCCATCTTCAGTTCCCTGTCAGAAGCTTGTAGAAACAAGCTAGAAGGGGGTCTCACTGGTCTCCAGGGTGGTAAGCAACTCCAGAAAGAGCATGTTTCACCAGTGGGTTGATCCAGGACTTGGTGTTGTCCCAGTAGCAGCATGGTGTCAAGAAAGGTGTGAAGGAATGATGTTGCTGTGGATCCATCAGTCCACCAGCAACAGGGAGCAGCCCTGTCTCTCCATGTGACTGTCTTTCTCCTAACACAGACACAGCTTCCACCACTCAATGAATACATATAACACAAGGACTTTGGTGCTTTAATTTAGCAAGCAGAGACTTAGACATGATCTCATCCAAGAGGATTTCAGTGAGCAGACCTTTCACCTTGCACATGGGCCAAACTGGTAAAATAATTCACTCATGTACCCAAGAAATTTTTTCTTCTGGAATAACTACATTCTATTAAAAGCCCACCATCACCACTGGATTTGGAGTCTACCCTGTACAATCAGCCATGCATGAGGTGGTCAATGTCTCAAAGAGTCAGAGCAGAGAGTCAAAGAGTCAAAGAGACCAGAGCATTTTTCTAAAAGAACTGAGCTGAGGCATCACAAGCTACCACATGGCAAACAGCAGCACATCAGCCTCAACCAGGAGGGCACATTGGTGTTGAGCACTTAATTAAGGGTTCATAGCCATTTAGTCCATAATTTCTAAGTTCTAGATTTTATGAGGTAGACACCAACTCCTTTGGCTCACAAATGTTTCTATTCAGTCATGTATTTACTGGAACCAGTAGTGGATACCTGTGAAATACCCAGAGTGACAGGCTCTGCACTGCTCCTCTCCCCATCTACCTTCTTATATATTCTCCATTTACATCAAAACACCTATTACCATGACTCTCCATCTGCCTGTGACCATTCCTTCTTTACACTTCAACATTTTAATTAAAAAGCAATAAAACACTTTAATTTGAAGTTTGTACATAAAAATACAAGCTAAAATGGCCCGAACACTGGGAAAATACTATTGAAATCTGAGCTGAAAAGCAGTTAAAGTAACTTTAACCACCTGAGAAATGCAATAATCACCCTGAAATGCACAGCCTGGAGTGTTTTATTGCTATTATAAACTGCAATTTATACATTAAAATAAGGAAAACAGTCAGACCCATCCATTTATGAGCTATAATAAATATGGTTATGACATCACTGACAACCAGTCACAAACTTCCAAACACATCCAGAGCTCTAAAGCAATTCCACGATTACCTTTTAAATCTGTTTTCTATCAACACGTGTATTTCTCTGGTGTGCACACAGCCATGGGCTTGACTCAGCAGCCATGTCTTCATGGATGCAAAGGTCTCCTGCACCCTGCAAGCTCTTGACTTTGTCTGTCATGACTCTTGCACCCATCCTGTCCCCACCTACACTTAGCATCCTCTATCTTCCTGATGACATCCATGCAAAACAAAACCAACCAACCAACCAACTAAAAAAACACCCAAAAAACCCTGATTTTGAATCATTCTTAATTTTTTTTTATTTTTTTTTAACTCTCAAAACACTCCCTTAACAGAATCTGGGAGAAATGCTGCTATTGGAGGAACTTTTGAAATGACCGTTACAGCTCTTGTGAAGTCCCTTTCTTTGAAGGAGAAGAATTTCTCATCTATTTATGCTAAGTGGTTACAACCCAGAAGAGTTAGCCATTGCATGCAGCCTTGAATACAGCTGCTTAATTGCTTTTTCTAGATTTCTCCTCCAAACACAGGCTCAACTTTTGTTCTTTCCACTGCTCCAAGTTTCTTGGGGGAGGAAAGTTTCTAAAAAGGATAAATAGTACCTCAGGGAACTGCTCTTCTCTACGAACAAGCTAACAGGATAAGCCTATAAAAGAAATATAAATCAACCACAATATTTTTTTCCTCTTTTTTTTTGGTTTTTTTTTTTTGTTTGCTTGTTTGTTTTTTTGTTTTTGTTTTTTGGGGAGTGAGGTTTTTTTGGCTTTTTTAAGAGAATGTTTTTCTCTTGGAACCAGCAGTGCAGCAATTTCTTTCTCTACTGCTAGTTTCTTGATGAAACTTGTTCTGGTCCCTCTACCTTCCAGCTGCTGATGCTTTTGTCACATACACTGTAACTTCATTGGAATCAAAGATCTTTGACTTCATCCTCAAACTGTGATAACCTGGAGCTAAGCTGGAGAAGACGAACTGTGGTAGCAGTTGCATGGCCTGATCCAGCAGAAGCTGCCAAACACAAGGGCCTCCTACATGGAGAACAACAGCTAAAGACATTCAGATGAGAGAAAACTTGCTGTGCTAAAGCCAGGAGGAGCTGGGAGTCACAGGGTGAGGACCAGCCATCAATTTTGTGCCATGCTGAGTGCAAGACATGCTGAAGCAATTCACTGGGGTGACCTGTCTGATTCACCATCACAAGCAAAGGCTAAATACCAAGTGAGGAAAGAAAGGAGCACACGAAGCGCTGGAGAAGACACAGTCTTTGATACATCTAGTTAAACACAAAGTCTTGTGAGATTTGATGATACTAATCCTGCTATTTTACATTTTAGCCTTCCCACTCAAAGCATCTCATTCCCCTTCTGTTCCTGTCTCCATAGCCTGGTGGTCCCCAGGCTTTTTGTCTCCCCACATTTTCCCTTAAATCAGCCCAACTTTCCTGCAGAAAATATTCCTGGTTTTCATTCTGTTTACAAGGAACTCACCTCACCAGGGGACCGATTTTCAAATCCTCCACCTTCCCTTGCCAAGCATCAATCTCACCACTGGAGTATCATCTCTTCTATTCAGTCATCTTCACCCAAATATCTTAACCAAAGCTGATGATATGACCTTTGCATCTATGACTTCACCTGCCGCTAATATAGGTCATGGTCTCTCTTGTCAATATTAGCAATTTTACATTACCTGGAGCATCACCAGCAGATGTGCATTTCATTCCACTAATGTTTTGTTTTCTGTTGGGAAGACACTGGCCACTTCTTCACTTACGTTGGGAAGTTCCTGGTAAAAAAACAAACAAACAAACAAACAAACAAACAAAAAAAGCCACAAAACCAAAAAAAAGAATCCCAAACAAACAAAAAGCAAAACAAAAAATGAGAGGAAGAGGGTATTGCTCCTGCAATACCCATTGCAGCACATAGAGAGATAGACATTTCTTCTCCATTACCATCCTACATTGCATTATGGTTACTAACATCACATGAAAGCCCAAGGAAGCTTTCATGGTTTGGCGGCAAGTACAGTAGCAGGCCTAAAGTTTTGCAAGGAATTTTATTTTCTTGACAACAGAGAAGACCTGGGGCAGGTCCAACAGGAGAGTCACAGTGAAACCATGGTCAGCGCAAGAAGACTGCTAGAAGATATCCACCTCTTCAAACCTCTTTGTAGCACTGGCTTTTCACCAGCTGGGTAAAAGTAGGCCAAGCACTAAGGAACCTGTTTCTTTCATTCTGATTGAAATATGTTAATATTTGGAAAGGTTCATTTTGAACAACTCTCATGGAGTTTCTGACATTTGTTGACATGGTTGACATGCTTCTGCTGAGGAAAGAGACAAATGAGTAGTCAAAATAATCAACATTGGTGGTTAGTAAAATGCTACTGGGAAGGTGCAGAGAAGAAAGGAAGATGGAGTTGATTTCTCACTTATAACATAGGGTTTTCTCCAGCCTTCACTGTTTATCAAAACAGGAATGGAATGTATTTTTTAAATGTAAGCAAGTTAATATCTCTCCTTGCTTCAGAACTGAGTAAACTCAGACAGAGGACCAGCCAGGGGATGTATTGCTCTTAATCTGCCATAATGCTTGCAAACATATACATGGACACACACCCACACCAATGATTCTCAACTTTGTGTTTGTAATCCCAGTACTTCTAGTGAAAGTAGTCACTTTGACAACCTAAATTTTAAGAAAATTTGTAATACAAATTCAAAATTTCAAGAGTGATTATAAGAATAGGTACGTGTCTATGTCTATCGAGTATATATGTTCTTCAGTGAAAAGAAATCTTATTTTATGAACTGGAAATTTACTTCATGGATTTTTCAGCATCAGTCCATATCAATTTTTCACTGATACAGAATAATTTTTCTAATTTTCATCAGAAAATAATGTCTTAGTTGAGAAAAACCTCTTTAGTGCTCTTTATTAATGTTTAAATAATTCAAAATGCGTATCAGTTTAATGTATCCTAGATATCCAATTATTTGCAGACTGTCACATGTTGCTAATGGGACAAACATCATCTCGCCTCATTTGTTTTTATTTAGAAAAAGTATTAAGTTACAACAAATGCAGTGTGATCTAAAATTCATAATATTTGGCCATTTATAAGCAGGGATTACTCTCTTGTAAAATGCTGAGACACTGTTCCTCTCAATATTTGATATATGTTATTTGCTATCTGAACTGAATGTTCCATCACTGTAGCACTCTTGTTCTTTGATTAGGTGATCTAAACTATATGAACAGGTGGCTAGTCTGATTAATTGGCTTTGCTTTTCTCTGAGGGATAGTGGAAATACTTTGCTTGGTGTGAATGACAGGCTGTGCAAGGGTGGAAATCAGGCTAGCAGAATAACAAAGGTTTTAAACCTTTTCTTATGCACAGGAGTAAGCACTGTGTATGGCTTAGTGTATGGTGCAACAGGTTAACACATGTAGGTTTTTTCTTAGAAACTGGGACAATAAAACAGTGAAAGTAAAATGTACTTTTAACTCTGAATTCAAGTTTCTCATTTTGAGATCTCTAGTGAAAATGAATCTGTACAATTGTAAACCAAGCCTTAACCCTGCAAAGACACATTCATATGCTTATCTGTACCGTAGCTGAGCAGCACCATTTTCTTCAATAGGATTCATCATGGGACTACTTAGAGACATTAGACCTAATTAAACACAAGCATAAAACTCTTTGCAGGATTGAGACCTAAACTACTTCAATTTCCACTACAAATTATTTTCATTTCATAATTAAAGCAAATTTTTGCTGCTGGCGTGGTATCTAATCTCCACTAAAATGCATGGAGATAAAACTCTGCTAGTACAAGTGCCTTTCAGAAAGCCAGTAAGAACAGTGAAAATACCTGTGTTTGAATTTTTAGTTAAAATTTGGGTTTTGAGTTTTTCTCCTTTTTACTTCTTCACCATTCTTCATTATCACCACTACTTCACTACTAACCCTATATGTAGTCTATCACTTGTGTTGGCTTTATGTCTTCTGGTCTGTCAGCAACATTTCCAAAACTGTAATATGCATTTCTGTATAACTAAGGTACCACATGGACTTGCTTCCTTGCATAAACAGTGTTGGATTTTTTAGTATACTGCATATTTCCCCAGTTTTTACTTGTTCCCCTAAGACCCTGACCAAAATGTGATCTCTTATTGCCCATTAATTCCTGGTGGGTTTGAGACATACTTACATACTTCAGAGAGCCCACTTGACCCACCTTATCCCTGCAGCAAGTTGGGCTCACTGCCAACTTTATAGCATCTAATAAGGACATGTGCATATTAAAGCCCACCAACCATTCAAAAATTGAATGTTCCAGTCATTGTAAATTCTCTTTTCCTAATCAAAATTACCTTGTGTACCATAGGTTCATAATAATTAACATCTCTACGAAGTCAGACAATACTATTATTTATTGGAGCAAAGTTGGGGTTTGTTCTTCATCACGTATATTATATTTTATCATGGGCAGACCCAGAACCTGTTCTGGAAGGCTACCAGTTTAAGGCCATGATCTGCGAATGTAGAAAGCTAAGAAACAGAGAGATAAAAGGATTCAATATTACAGGCACACCATGGTATTTCTGTGGAGCCTCCCTTACAGAAAAAAATATCTATGAGGATGTTAATGAGTACAGGCATTGTGCCTTTTCTGAGGTCAAAGTCATGTTCCTCCCAAGTTTGGAAAGTGAATATTGGACTCTTGATCAGCCTTTTGTGGTTTAAAATCCAAGAATCAGTTAGCCAGCTATTTCCCCAGCACTGCCAACCACAGCAGAGAAATACATCTTAGGACTGAGGCAATTATGCTATTAATGACATTAACACGGGGCTTGGGGGTTTTTGGGTTTTTTTGGGGGGGTGGGGGGAAGAGGGTGGGGGAGCACTGGGAGGAGGAGGAACTAGTAATCCCTTTGTGAAAAAACGTACTTCAGGGTTTGATAGCGATAACCCTTCTGAGATCATAACGTGTTTCAGATCATAAGCGTAAACAACTATATTTTTAATTTCTTTTCTGTTTTCCTCAGAATACATGCACTTTTGACTTTTCATGGGCCTTTTCCAACTAATTCTCTAAAACTGCATCAGTAAACCAAGGCCAAAAACATGGTATGACTGCTCAGACCCAACATGAATGTATTACTATTTGTATTGACAAAACATTTAGGAAGTCAAATCATAGTCATGGCTGTGGTTGCCACAGCAAGCTTATGATATGCAGAAAGACTAAGGAGCTCAAAGGAGCAACATGGCACTAAGGGTAGACAGGGTGGGCTCCAGCCTTGCTGCCATCACAGCCCCACCACTGCTGGGTTCAGTAAGGGAATAGTGGTGAGCTGAGCACAGGCTATTTCTGCTCCCTGATTTGAATGTTATTTGCACTACTGGAGCCCTTTTTTGATTATTTTGAGTTCTATTTTGAGATTTTTTAATACTCTTTTGACTCTACTGTATGTGTAATCTGGGAATTTCAGGAAATATAACATTAACCAAAACATCCCTTTAAGGAGGTTTTTTTAGCCTCCTTTCTGAAGCTGGATTGAGAACATCATAGGACTTCCCCTGCCATGCCCTTCCACAGAACACCCTGTTACCTCTGAGGGACTGCTAGCTCAGGGCTCTGAAGCCTTGAGGTAGCCCTGAAATTATGCGATTTGCTAAAAGATACTTTTTCTTTTTTTTTTCTCTCTAATCAAAAGTAGATGAGAGAATGGGATTGCTTGATAATTCTCCATTATGGCAGTACTTCATATATTTCTTTACACCTCTCTATGTGGGGAATCTATTTTTATATTTTAAAAAATTAGGAGAGCTGAAAATTTCCTTCAATTTTGAAGGAAAATATAAGCATCACTGTACTTACTGAAGCCAGCAACTTCATCTTCTTCCTTAGAATGCCTGAAAAGAACAAATGACCAGAAGGACCTTTTGACCTAGGAACAGGAGAAGGGACAGGACTGTCCAAAGAGTCTGGATTTTAACTTAGGCAAAATCACAAGTTAAATTTCTGCAGTAATAAAGGCTATAGCACAGCATTCATTTCCCTTTCTCTGTGCTTAATATTTCTGATAATGGAGGTCTACTCTTTGGCTTTGCAGGTCTACTACAACATTGAACTGTAGTGCCTGATTTGCATTTCCAAAAAATGTATGTGGCAGCAAGATGCTCCAAACAGCATTCCTATAGCAACACACAGTAGCACATCTCAAGCCAACCAAACTTCCTGAGCTCTCCTCTGTGCTTCTGGCATACTTCAAATAGTTTCCTAAGAGCCCAGAGAAAGTAAGCAGCAGACATGGTTGATTTATTGAAAATTTACCCTTTTAAATTTTAGAGTTAATGGCTATATTTTATGTCATCGATAGTCCATGTGTGATGCATATATTAATAGACAAAATTACTGATAAGGCATGAGGTATAAAAATAAAATATATTCACTGACAAAATAAAACCAAATATGGAAGTCCTTTTGCTAATTATAAGCTGCTTCTTTTCTCTAAAAGACAAAAAAAAAGTGTCTAACCCTTTTTTAAAGATGTCAGTAGAATCATTCAAAACAACTTGTTCTGCTCCTGACCAGCACAGCATATCTTTGACTTAACATCTCATAACTCCTTTCTAATGCTCCTAGAATGATAGAATGGTTTGGGTTAGAAAAGACCTGAAAGACCATCTAGTTCCAACCCCCAGCCATGGGCAGGGACACCTTCCACTAGACCAGGTTCCTCCAAGTCCCATCCAACCTGGCCTTTAACACTGCCAGCGATGTGGCAGCCACAGCTACTCTGGGCAACCTGTGCCAGTGCCTCACCACCCTCACAGGGAAGAACTTCTTCCGTACATCTAACTTAAATTCATCCTTTCTCATTTTAAAGCCACCACCGCTTGTCCTATCTCTACATTCTCTTACATTAATTCCCTCTCCAACTTTCTTGTAGGCCCCTTCTGAAAGGTACTGAAAGGGTCTCACTGAAGTCTTCTCCAGGCTGAACAAGACCAACTCCCTCAGCCTGTCTTCATAGAAGAGATACTCCATCCCTCTGAGCATCTTCATGGCCTCCTCTGGAGTCACTCCAACAGGCCCATGTCCTTCTCACATTGGGGACCCATTGCTGGACACAATATTCCAGGTGGGCTCTCACTAGACCAGAGTAGAGGGGGAGAATCCACTCCCTTCACTTGCTGGACATGCTTCTTTTTGATGCAGGCCAGGCTTTCTGGGCTGCAAGCACACATTGCTGGGTCATGTTGAGCTTCTTGTCAACCAACCCCCACCAAGTCCTTTTCCTCAGGGCTGCTCTCAATCCATTCTCCACCCAGCCTGTTCTTGTGCTTGAGACTACCCCAACCTATGTGCAGGACCCTGTACTTGGCCTTGTGAACTTCATGAGGTTCACACAGGCCCTCCTCTCAAGCCTGTCAAGGTCACTCTGGATGGCATCCCTTCCCTCCAGTGTGTCGACTGCACCACTGGCTTGGTGTTGTTGGCTAGCGTGCTGAGGGTACAGTCAATCCCACTGTCCATGTCACCAACAAAGATGTTAAGCAGAACCAGTCCCAGTACAAATTCCTGAGGAACACCATTTATCACAGATCTCCACTTGGACATCAAGCTGCTGACCATAATTCGTTGAGTTTGACTATCCATCCAATTCCTCACCCACCAAGTAGTCCATCTGTCAAATCCATACCTCTCCCTTTTAGAGATAACGATGCCATAAGGAACAATCTCAAATGTTTTGCACAAGTTCAGGTAGATTATGTCAGTTACTCTTCCCTTATTCACCAATGCTGAAACACATTGTAGAAGGTCACCAAATTTGTCAGGCATGATTTTCCCTTAGTGAAGCCATGCAGGCTGTCACCAATCACTTCCTTATTGTCTATTTGCCTCAGCACAGTTTCCAGGAGGATCTATTCCATGATCTTGCTGGGCACTGAGGTAAGACTGACTGGCCTGTAGTTCCCTGGCAGTTCCTTTTTATGTTTTTTAAAAATGGAGGTTATGCTCCCCCTTGTCCAGTCAGTGGGAACTTCACTGGACTTCCATGACTTCTCATATATGATGGACAGTGGCTTGGCCACTTCATCTGCCAGTTCCTTCAGGACCCATGGGTAATCCTTGTCAGGTCTCATGGACTTGTGACCTTCTGGCTCCTTAGATGGTATTGAATCTGATCTTCTCCTACAGTGGGCAGTTCTTCAGTCTCCCAGTCCCCACTTTTGCCTTCTGTGACTTGGGCAGTGTGGCTGATCACTTGCTGGTGAAGGTCAAGGCAAAAAAGTCTGTGTTCCTCAGCCTTTTCCATACCCCCAGTAACCAGTTCTCCCATTTCCTTCTGGAAAAGGCCCAAATGTCTTCCTTTATCTCCCTCTTCATCTATTGGGAAGCCAACAAACAGAGATGTCAACCAGCAAATCCTTGCAGGTGCCTACCTTCACCTTGAGCTGAACACATTGCAGATCAGCACTGTCATATACAGCTCATTCCTGCGTCCCCAGCTGCTCTTGTATCACAGTACATGTGCTCTTGTGGCAGCACATTTGGTGGCAACATAATACACCATAAGGCAGAAACTTCAGTCTCGCTTTGCTAACATCAAGGAACCCCCTCTCTGTCTGAACATAGCAACCTAGATGTCTTCACGTATTGAAGCAAAGCTATTTTAAAAATCTATTTGTATGCTTACAAAATAAACATAAAATGATGACAAGGGAGAGGAATAGTATGCTTCACCAAATAAAGCTTCCAAGTAATGCCCATCATTTCCCCAAGTACCCAGCTATTGGTTATAGACTCAGCAGTAATATAGAACCTTATGGAAGGTGTACTTTGTCAACTCATGTAAGAGTAGGTCACCTCTGATTGGTCAGGGTTGTTTTGTAAAAACCAAGATCAAACTAGAAACAAAAGATATGTGCATACCATACACTGCTAAAGTTTTCCAAAATCTTGGGAGATCTTCCTACCTATGAGTCTCAAAAATTTCAGCACATTAGCAGTCCATCCAGGTCAAATGAAATACTGCTGTAACTACTCTTATTAGTGGATGTGAAACACCTTACCATGTAGTAGCTTTGAAATAAAATATCCTTTCTAAACTAAACTAAACATATTTTCCATTTTTTTTCATTAAGATAATCATTCCTTAGTCATGACATAAACATGATGACTGTCAAACAGCAAAATGAGGAAAGCGAAAGTAATACGTTCATAAAGGAAGTTATTTTTGGAAGAAAATTTTACTTACAGAAGGAGAAAAAAAGTCTAAATGAAGTAAACAATATAGTTCATAATCATCAACACAGTGACACTTTGCACAGGCATTTCCTTTCATCAGTCACTACATTAATTGGATTAGAATTGGTTAGAGAATTGAACATAATAAATGAAAGAAAACCCCAAAACAACTGGAAGTAGTACCCCATGAAACAAAATATAACCAACTGAGGCAAAAATTCTATCACATTAGGCTGAACCTACTCCTACCTGCCCTATAATTCAAGACCCAGTTTGCACATATACAGCTAGTTATAATAAAGCATAAGGTTTATTAAAGATTTCAGCTGTTGGGGAAATGATCTAACCTGTGGAATTTCTACAAGAAAAAAAAACCTAAAGAAAGGTGTTTTTTTCTTTCTGTGTTTTCTTTAAATCATCTTCTGAATAGCTTTAACACTAGATAATAAAGTGTAATGTATCAATATACTATAGCAAATTTTCTCTGCTTTAAATATCACTCTCATTCATACTGTGATTCAATTTAAAGAATCATTCAAAGATAAATCTAAATAAATAACAAGCTAGCTTTCAGGCAAACAGATGAATTTGCATTGTTTTATATTCATCATAAATATTTCACTTAATTACTGAGGTACTATGTTCAGAAATACAAAACAACATTATAAATTTATTAGCACTGTCCCTGCTGATTTTACAGAAGTTCTCTGGAATGTAAAAGCCAAAAGTAGAAACAGGCTCAAGAGCATAACCAAAAGAACAGAGACTGTATTCAAATGCTAAACTGGATCGACACACTGATTCGTTCTCTATATTTACCCCAGCTAAAACTTCCTGCCTTGAATCAGGTGTTATCCTATTTATTCTCAAAACCCAAGGTCAACTAAACCCTTTTCCTTCTGTTGACTTTTAAAACCTAAACATCTGAATCAGGCTAGTTCAAGTATTATCTTGAAAACTATCACAGGAGTTATTTTTCCCCTCATTGTAAAATTGTGAAAATGTAAAAGGATGTAATAGCATTTTTTAAAGGTTTAACGAGGTCAGCTATATGAAGAAAAAATAAAAAATGCTACTATAACATAAAAGGTATGATACATACCATTTATCATCAAAATTATTTAAGTTCTTTTAATGGCTCTAAAGGCTATGAAAAATATTTTTTAAATGTAAATATGTGAGTCTTTTAGAAGAACTTATCCTTTTTTGTAAACCAGAGCATCACTGATGATGTATAATTTTCAGAAAATCTTAATCCCAAAGGAAACATATGAGTTCCTCTTTATTTTTAACCTAACAGTGGATCTAACATGGAACACAGTAACACATTTTTTATTATTAGCAAAAACTCTTATTATTTTTATTTACTTATAATAAATGAAAATAAAATCTG